>NW_027617049.1:0-153858 GCF_964187855.1 Myxine glutinosa | reverse complement strand
GTGGTTTTTCAACACTAACACAAGTGCGAAAAGTGATTTTTCCACACTAATACAAGTGCAAACGTGGTTTCCTGCACCAACACAAGTGCGAAAAGTGGTTTTTCAACACTAACACAAGTGCGAAAAGTGGTTTTTCAACACTATCACAAGTGCAAAAAGTGGTTTTTCAACACTATCACAAGTGCAAAAAGTGTTTTTTCCACACTAATACAAGTGCAAAAGTGGTTTCCTGCACCAACACAAGTGCGAAAAGTGGTTTTTCAACACTAACACAAGTGCGAAAAGTGGTTTTTCAACACTAACACAAGTGGGAAAAGTGGTTTTGCCACACTAATACAAGTGCAAAAGTGGTTTCCTGCACCAACACAAGTGCGAAAAGTGGTTTTTCAACACTAACACAAGTGCGAAAAGTGGTTTTTCCACACTAACACAAGTGTGAAAAGTGGTTTTTCCACACTAATTCAAATGCAAAAGTGGTTTCCTGCACCAACACAAGTGCGAAAAGTGGTTTTTCAACACTAACACAAGTGCGAAAAGTGGTTTTTCAACACTATCACAAGTGCAAAAAGTGGTTTTTCAACACTATCACAAGTGCAAAAAGTGTTTTTTCCACACTAATACAAGTGCAAAAGTGGTTTCCTGCACCAACACAAGTGCGAAAAGTGGTTTTTCAACACTAACACAAGTGCGAAAAGTGGTTTTTCAACACTAATTCAAATGCAAAAGTGGTTTCCTGCACCAACACAAGTGTGAAAAGTGGTTTTTCAACACTAACACAAGTGCGAAAAGTGGTTTTTCAACACTAACACAAGTGCGAAAAGTTGTTTTTCCACACTAATACAAGTGCAAAAGTGGTTTCCTGCACCAACACAAGTGTGAAAAGTGGTTTTTCAACACTAACACAAGTGCGAAAAGTGGTTTTTCCACACTAATACAAGTGCAAAAGTGGTTTCCTGCACCAACACAAGTGCGAAAAGTGGTTTATCAACACTAACAAAAGTGCGAAAAGTGGTTTTTCAACACTATCACAAGTGCGAAAAGTGGTTTTTCAACACTAATTCAAATGCAAAAGTGGTTTCCTGCACCAACACAAGTGTGAAAAGTGGTTTTTCAACACTAACACAAGTGCGAAAAGTGGTTTTTCAACACTAACACAAGTGCGAAAAGTTGTTTTTCCACACTAATACAAGTGCAAAAGTGGTTTCCTGCACCAACACAAGTGTGAAAAGTGGTTTTTCAACACTAACACAAGTGCGAAAAGTGGTTTTTCCACACTAATACAAGTGCAAAAGTGGTTTCCTGCACCAACACAAGTGCGAAAAGTGGTTTATCAACACTAACAAAAGTGCGAAAAGTGGTTTTTCAACACTATCACAAGTGCAAAAAGTGTTTTTTCCACACCAATACAAGTGCAAAAGTGGTTTCCTGCTGCACCAACACAAGTGCGAAAAGTGGTTTTTCAACACTAACACAAGTGCAAAAAGTGTTTTTTCCACACTAATACAAGTGCAAAAGTGGTTTCCTGCACCAACACAAGTGCGAAAAGTGGTTTTTCAACACTAACACAAGTGCAAAAAGTGGTTTTTCAACACTACCACAAGTGCAAAAAGGGTTTTTCCACACTAATACAAGTGCAAAAGTGGTTTCCTGCACCAACACAAGTGCAAAAAGTGGTTTTTCAACACTATCACAAGTGCAAAAAGTGGTTTTTCAACACTATCACAAGTGCAAAAAGTGTTTTTTCCACACTAATACAAGTGCAAAAGTGGTTTCCTGCACCAACACAAGTGCGAAAAGTGGTTTTTCAACACTAACACAAGTGCGAAAAGTGGTTTTTCAACACTAACACAAGTGGGAAAAGTGGTTTTGCCACACTAATACAAGTGCAAAAGTGGTTTCCTGCACCAACACAAGTGCGAAAGTGGTTTTTCAACACTAACACAAGTGCGAAAAGTGGTTTTTCCACACTAACACAAGTGTGAAAAGTGGTTTTTCCACACTAATTCAAATGCAAAAGTGGTTTCCTGCACCAACACAAGTGCGAAAAGTGGTTTTTCAACACTAACACAAGTGCGAAAAGTGGTTTTTCAACACTATCACAAGTGCAAAAAGTGGTTTTTCAACACTATCACAAGTGCAAAAAGTGTTTTTTCCACACTAATACAAGTGCAAAAGTGGTTTCCTGCACCAACACAAGTGCGAAAAGTGGTTTTTCAACACTAACACAAGTGCGAAAAGTGGTTTTTCAACACTAATTCAAATGCAAAAGTGGTTTCCTGCACCAACACAAGTGTGAAAAGTGGTTTTTCAACACTAACACAAGTGCGAAAAGTGGTTTTTCAACACTAACACAAGTGCGAAAAGTTGTTTTTCCACACTAATACAAGTGCAAAAGTGGTTTCCTGCACCAACACAAGTGTGAAAAGTGGTTTTTCAACACTAACACAAGTGCGAAAAGTGGTTTTTCCACACTAATACAAGTGCAAAAGTGGTTTCCTGCACCAACACAAGTGCGAAAAGTGGTTTATCAACACTAACAAAAGTGCGAAAAGTGGTTTTTCAACACTATCACAAGTGCGAAAAGTGGTTTTTCAACACTAATTCAAATGCAAAAGTGGTTTCCTGCACCAACACAAGTGTGAAAAGTGGTTTTTCAACACTAACACAAGTGCGAAAAGTGGTTTTTCAACACTAACACAAGTGCGAAAAGTTGTTTTTCCACACTAATACAAGTGCAAAAGTGGTTTCCTGCACCAACACAAGTGTGAAAAGTGGTTTTTCAACACTAACACAAGTGCGAAAAGTGGTTTTTCCACACTAATACAAGTGCAAAAGTGGTTTCCTGCACCAACACAAGTGCGAAAAGTGGTTTATCAACACTAACAAAAGTGCGAAAAGTGGTTTTTCAACACTATCACAAGTGCAAAAAGTGTTTTTTCCACACCAATACAAGTGCAAAAGTGGTTTCCTGCTGCACCAACACAAGTGCGAAAAGTGGTTTTTCAACACTAACACAAGTGCAAAAAGTGTTTTTTCCACACTAATACAAGTGCAAAAGTGGTTTCCTGCACCAACACAAGTGCGAAAAGTGGTTTTTCAACACTAACACAAGTGCAAAAAGTGGTTTTTCAACACTACCACAAGTGCAAAAAGGGTTTTTCCACACTAATACAAGTGCAAAAGTGGTTTCCTGCACCAACACAAGTGCAAAAAGTGGTTTTTCAACACTAACACAAGTGCGAAAAGTGGTTTTTCAACACTATCACAAGTGCAAAAAGTGTTTTTTCCACACTAATACAAGTGCAAAAGTGGTTTCCTACACCAACACAAGTGCGAAAAGTGGTTTTTCAACACTAACATAAGTGCGAAAATTGGTTTTTCAACACTAACACAAGTGCGAAAAGTGTTTTTTCCACACTAATACAAGTGCAAAAGTGGTTTCCTGCACCAACACAAGTGCGAAAAGTGGTTTTTCAACACTAACACAAGTGCGAAAAGTGGTTTTTCAACACTATCACAAGTGCAAAAAGTGTTTTTTCCACACTAATACAAGTGCAAAAGTGGTTTCCTGCACCAACACAAGTGCGAAAAGTGGTTTTTCAACACAAACACAAGTGCGAAAAGTGGTTTTGCCACACTAATACAAGTGCAAAAGTGGTTTCCTGCACCAACACAAGTGCGAAAAGAGGTTTTTCAACACTAACACAAGTGCGAAAAGTGGTTTTTCAACACTATCACAAGTGCAAAAAGTGTTTTTTCCACAATAATACAAGTGCAAAAGTGGTTTCCTGCACCAACACAAGTGCGAAAAGTGGTTTTTCAACACTAACACATGTGCGAAAAGTGGTTTTTCAACACTAACACAAGTGCGAAAAGTGGTTTTTCCACACTAATACAAGTGCAAAAGTGGTTTCCTGCACCAACACAAGTGCGAAAAGTGGTTTTTCAACACTAACACAAGTGCAAAAAGTGGTTTTTCAACACTAACACAAGTGCGAAAAGTGGTTTTTCAACACTATCACAAGTGCAAAAAGTGTTTTTTCCACACTAATACAAGTGCAAAAGTGGTTTCCTACACCAACACAAGTGCGAAAAGTGGTTTTTCAACACTAACATAAGTGCGAAAAGTGGTTTTTCAACACTAACACAAGTGCGAAAAGTGTTTTTTCCACACTAATACAAGTGCAAAAGTGGTTTCCTGCACCAACACAAGTGCGAAAAGTGGTTTTTCAACACTAACACAAGTGCGAAAAGTGGTTTTTCAACACTATCACAAGTGCAAAAAGTGTTTTTTCCACACTAATACAAGTGCATTAGTGGTTTCCTGCACCAACACAAGTGCGAAAAGTGGTTTTTCAACACTATCACAAGTGCGAAAAGTGGTTTTTCCACACTAATACAAGTGCAAAAGTGGTTTCCTGCACCAACACAAGTGCGAAAAGTGGTTTTTCAACACTAACACAAGTGCAAAAAGTGGTTTTTCAACACTAACACAAGTGCGAAAAGTGGTTTTTCCACACTAATTCAAATGCAAAAGTGGTTTCCTGCACCAACACAAGTGTGAAAAGTGGTTTTTCAACACTAACACAAGTGCGAAAAGTGGTTTTTCAATGCTATCACAAGTGCAAAAAGTGTTTTTACCACACTAATACAAGTGCAAAAGTGGTTTCCTGCACCAACACAAGTGCGAAAAGTGGATTTTTCAACACTAACACAAGTGCGAAAAGTGGGTTTTCAACACTAACACAAGTGCGAAAAGTGGTTTCCTTCACTAACACAAGTGTGAAAAGTGGTTTTTCAACACTAACACAAGTGCGAAAAGTGGTTTTTCAACACTAACACAAGTGTGAAAAGTGGTTTTTCCACACTAATACAAGTGCAAAAGTGGTTTCCTGCACCAACACAAGTGCGAAAAGTGGTTTTTCAACACTAACACGAGTGCGAAAAGTGGTTTTTCAACACTAACACAAGTGCGAAAAGTGGTTTTTCCACACTAATACAAGTGCAAAAGTGGTTTCCTGCCCCAACACAAGTGCGAAAAGTGGTTTTTCAACACTAACACAAGTGCAAAAAGTGTTTTTTCAACACTATCACAAGTGCAAAAAGTGTTTTTTCCACACTAATACAAGTGCAAAAAGTGGTTTCCTGCACCAACACAAGTGCGAAAAGTGGATTTTCAACACTAACACAAGTGCGAAAAGTGGGTTTTCAACAATAACACAAGTGCGAAAAGTGGTTTCCTTCACTACACAAGTGCGAAAAGTGGTTTTTCAACACTAACACAAGTGCGAAAAGTGTTTTTTCAACACTAACACAAGTGCGAAAAGTGGTTTTTCCACACTAATACAAGTGCAAAAGTGGTTTCCTGCACCAACACAAGTGCGAAAAGTTGTTTTTCAACACTAACACAAGTGCAAAAAGTGTTTTTTCAACACTATCAAAAGTGCAAAAAGTGTTTTTTCCACACTAATACAAGTGCAAAAGTGGTTTCCTGCACCAACACAAGTGCGAAAAGTGGTTTTTCAACACTAACACAAGGGCGAAAAGTGGTTTTTCCACACTAATACAAGTGCAAAAGTGGTTTCCTGCACCAACACAAGTGCGAAAAGTGGTTTTTCAAAACTAACACAAGTGCGAAAAATGGTTTTTCAACACTATCACAAGTGCAAAAAGTGTTTTTTCCACACTAATACAAGTGCAAAAGTGGTTTCCTGCACCAACACAAGTGCGAAAAGTGTTTTTTCAACACTAACACAAGTGCGAAAAGTGGTTTTTCAACGCTATCACAAGTGCAAAAAGTGTTTTTTCCACACTAATACAAGTGCAAAAGTGGTTTCCTGCACCAACACAAGTGCGAAAAGTGGATTTTTCAACACTAACACAAGTGCGAAAAGTGGGCTTTCAACATTAACACAAGTGCGAAAAGTGGTTTCCTTCACTAACACAAGTGCGAAAAGTGGTTTTTCAACACTAACACAAGTGTGAAAAATAGTTTTTCCACACTAATACAAGTGCAAAAGTGGTTTCCTGCACCAACACAAGTGCGAAAAGTGGTTTTTCAACACAAACAAGTGCGAAAAGTGGTTTTTCAACACTAACACAAGTGCGAAAAGTGGTTTTTCCACAATAATACAAGTGCAAAAGTGGTTTCCTGCACCAACACAAGTGCGAAAAGTGGTTTTTCAACACTAACACAAGTGCGAAAAGTGGTTTTTCAATGCTATCCCAAGTGCAAAAAGTGTTTTTACCACACTAATACAAGTGCAAAAGTGGTTTCCTGCACCAACACAAGTGCGAAAAGTGGATTTTTCAACACTAACACAAGTGCGAAAAGTGGGTTTTCAACACTAACACAAGTGCAAAAAGTGGTTTCCTTCACTAACACAAGTGTGAAAAGTGGTTTTTCAACACTAACACAAGTGCGAAAAGTGGTTTTTCAACACTAACACAAGTGTGAAAAGTGGTTTTTCCACACTAATACAAGTGCAAAAGTGGTTTCCTGCACCAACACAAGTGCGAAAAGTGGTTTTTCAACACTAACACGAGTGCGAAAAGTGGTTTTTCAACACTAACACAAGTGCGAAAAGTGGTTTTTCCACACTAATACAAGTGCAAAAGTGGTTTCCTGCCCCAACACATGTGCGAAAAGTGGTTTTTCAACACTAACACAAGTGCAAAAAGTGTTTTTTCAACACTATCACAAGTGCAAAAAGTGTTTTTTCCACACTAATACAAGTGCAAAAGTGGTTTCCTGCACCAACACAAGTTGGAAAAGTGGTTTTTCAACACTAACACAAGTGCGAAAAGTGGTTTTTCAACACTAACACAAGTGCGAAAAGTGGTTTTTCAACACCATCACAAGTGCAAAAAGTGGTTTCCTTCACTACACAAGTGCGAAAAGTGGTTTTTCAACACTAACACAAGTGCGAAAAGTGGTTTTTCAACACGAACACAAGTGCGAAAAGTGGTTTTTCCACACTAATACAAGTGCAAAAGTGGTTGCCTGCACCAACACAAGTGCGGTTTTTTCCACACTAATACAAGTGCAAAAGTGGTTTCCTGCACCAACACAAGTGCGAAAAGTGGTTTTTCAACACTAACACAAGTGGGAAAATTGGTTTTTCAACACTATCACAAGTGCAAAAAGTGTTTTCTCCACACTAATACAAGTGCAAAAGTGGTTTCCTGCACCAACACAAGTGCGAAAAGTGGTTTTTCAACACTAACACAAGTGCGAAAAGTGGTTTTTCAACACTATCACAAGTGCAAAAAGTGGTTTTTTCCACACTAATACAAGTGCAAAAGTGGTTTCCTGCACCAACACAAGTGCGAAAAGTGGTTTTTCAACACTAACACAAGTGCGAAAAGTGGTTTTTCAAAGCTATCACAAGTGCAAAAAGTGTTTTTTCCACACTAATACAAGTGCAAAAGTGGTTTCCTGCACCAACACAAGTGCGAAAAGTGGTTTTTCAACACTAACACAAGTGCGAAAAGTGGTTTTTCAACACTATCACAAGTGCAAAAAGTGTTTTTTCCACACTAATACAAGTGCAAAAGTGGTTTCCTGCACCAACCCAAGTGCGAAAAGTGGTTTTTCAACACTAACACAAGTGCGAAAAGTGGTTTTTCAAAGCTATCACAAGTGCAAAAAGTGTTTTTTCCACACTAATACAAGTGCAAAAGTGGTTTCCTGCACCAACACAAGTGCGAAAAGTGGATTTTTCAACACTAACACAAGTGCGAAAAGTGGGTTTTCAACACTAAAACAAGTGCAAAAAGTGGTTTCCTTCACTAACACAAGTGCGAAAAGTGGTTTTTCAACACTAACACAAGTGCGAAAAGTGGTTTTTCAACACTAACACAAGTGTGAAAAATGGTTTTTCCACACTAATACAAGTGCAAAAGTGGTTTCCTGCACCAACACAAGTGCGAAAAGTGGTTTTTCAACACTAACACAAGTGCGAAAAGTGGTTTTTCAACACTAACACAAGTGCGAAAAGTGGTTTTTCCACACTAATACAAGTGCAAAAGTGGTTTCCTGCACCAACACAAGTGCGAAAAGTGGTTTTTCAACACTAACACAAGTGCGAAAAGTGTTTTTTCAACACTAACACAAGTGCGAAAAGTGGTTTTTCCACACTAATACAAGTGCAAAAGTGGTTTCCTGCACCAACACAAGTGCGAAAAGTTGTTTTTCAACCCTAACACAAGTGCGAAAAGTGGTTTTTCATCACTATCACAAGTGCAAAAAGTGTTTTTTCCACACTAATACAAGTGCAAAAGTGGTTACCTGCACCAACACATGTGCGAAAAGTGGTTTTTCAACACTAACACAAGTGCGAAAAGTGGTTTTTCATCACTATCACAAGTGCAAAAAGTGTTTTTTCCACACTAATACAAGTGCAAAAGTGGTTTCCTGCACCAACACAAGTGGGAAAAGTGGATTTTCAACACTAACACAAGTGCGAAAAGTGGTTTTTCAACACTAACACGAGTGCGAAAAGTGGTTTTTCCACACTAATACAAGTGCAAAAGTGGTTTCCTGCACCAACACAAGTGCGAAAAGTGGTTTTTCAACACTAACACAAGTGCGAAAAGTGGTTTTTCAACACTAACACAAGTGCGAAAAGTGGTTTTTCCACACTAATACAAGTGCAAAAGTGGTTTCCTGCACCAACACAAGTGCGAAAAGTTGTTTTTCAACACTAATACAAGTGCAAAAAGTGTTTTTTCAACACTATCAAAAGTGTAAAAAGTGTTTTTTCCACACTAATACAAGTGCAAAAGTGGTTTCCTGCACCAACACAAGTGCGAAAAGTGGTTTTTCAAAACTAACACAAGTGCGAAAAATGGTTTTTCAACACTATCACAAGTGCAAAAAGTGTTTTTTCCACACTAATACAAGTGCAAAAGTGGTTTCCTGCACCAACACAAGTGCGAAAAGTGGTTTTTCAACACTAACACAAGTGCGAAAAGTGGTTTTTCAACGCTATCACAAGTGCAAAAAGTGTTTTTTCCACACTAATACAAGTGCAAAAGTGGTTTCCTGCACCAACACAAGTGCGAAAAGTGGATTTTTCAACACTAACACAAGTGCGAAAAGTGGGTTTTCAACACTAACACAAGTGCGAAAAGTGGTTTACTTCACTAACACAAGTGCGTAAAGTGGTTTTTCAACACTAACACAAGTGCGAAAAGTGGTTTTTCAACACTAACACAAGTGTGAAAAATGGTTTTTCCACACTAATACAAGTGCAAAAGTGGTTTCCTGCACCAACACAAGTGCGAAAAGTGGTTTTTCAACACTAACACCAGTGCGAAAAGTGGTTTTTCAACACTAACACAAGTGCGAAAAGTGGTTTTTCCACACTAATACAAGTGCAAAAGTGGTTTCCTGCCCCAACACAAGTGCGAAAAGTGGTTTTTCAACACTAACACAAGTGCGAAGTGTTTTTTCAACACTAACACAAGTGCGAAAAGTGGTTTTTCCACACTAATACAAGTGCAAAAGTGGTTTCCTGCACCAACACAAGTGCGAAAAGTTGTTTTTCAACACTAACACAAGTGCAAAAAGTGTTTTTTCAACACTATCAAAAGTGCAAAAAGTGTTTTTTCCACACTAATACAAGTGCAAAAGTGGTTTCCTGCACCAACACAAGTGCGAAAAGTGGTTTTTCAACACTAACACAAGGGCGAAAAGTGGTTTTCCACACTAATACAAGTGCAAAAGTGGTTTCCTGCACCAACACAAGTGCGAAAAGTGGTTTTTCAAAACTAACACAAGTGCGAAAAATGGTTTTTCAACACTATCACAAGTGCAAAAAGTGTTTTTTCCACACTAATACAAGTGCAAAAGTGGTTTCCTGCATCAACACAAGTGCGAAAAGTGTTTTTTCAACACTAACACAAGTGCGAAAAGTGGTTTTTCAACGCTATCACAAGTGCAAAAAGTGTTTTTTCCACACTAATACAAGTGCAAAAGTGGTTTCCTGCACCAACACAAGTGCGAAAAGTGGATTTTTCAACACTAACACAAGTGCGAAAAGTGGGCTTTCAACATTAACACAAGTGCGAAAAGTGGTTTCCTTCACTAACACAAGTGCGAAAAGTGGTTTTTCAACACTAACACAAGTGTGAAAAATAGTTTTTCCACACTAATACAAGTGCAAAAGTGGTTTCCTGCACCAACACAAGTGCGAAAAGTGGTTTTTCAACACTAACACAAGTGCGAAAAGTGGTTTTTCAACACTATCACAAGTGCAAAAAGTGTTTTTTCCACACTAATACAAGTGCAAAAGTGGTTTCCTGCACCAACACAAGTGGGAAAAGTGGATTTTCAACACTAACACAAGTGCGAAAAGTGGGTTTTCAACACTAACACAAGTGCGAAAAGTGGTTTCCTTCACCAACACCAGTGCGAAAAGTGGTTTTTCAACACTAACACAAGTGCGAAAAGTGGTTTCCTTCACCAACACCAGTGCGAAAAGTGGTTTTTCCACACTAATACAAGTGCAAAAGTGGTTTCCTGCACCAACACAAGTGCGAAAAGTAGTTTTTCAACACTAACACAAGTGCGAAAAGTTGTTTTTCAACACCAACACAAGTGTGAAAAGTGGTTTTTCCACACTAATACAAGTGCAAAAGTGGTTTCCTGCACCAACACAAGTGCGAAAAGTGGTTTTTCAACACGAACACAAGTGCGAAAAGTGGTTTTTCAACACTATCACAAGTGCGAAAAGTGTTTTTCACACACTAATACAAGTGCAAAAGTGGTTTCCTGCACCAACACAAGTGCGAAAAGTGGTTTTTCAACCCTAACACAAGTGCGAAAAGTGGTTTTTCATCACTATCACAAGTGCAAAAAGTGTTTTTGCCACACTAATACAAGTGCAAAAGTGGTTACCTGCACCAACACATGTGCGAAAAGTGGTTTTTCAACACTAACACAAGTGCGAAAAGTGGTTTTTCATCACTATCACAAGTGCAAAAAGTGTTTTTTCCACACTAATACAAGTGCAAAAGTGGTTTCCTGCACCAACACAAGTGGGAAAAGTGGATTTTCAACACTAACACAAGTGCGAAAAGTGGTTTTTCAACACTAACACGAGTGCGAAAAGTGGTTTTTCCACACTAATACAAGTGCAAAAGTGGTTTCCTGCACCAACACAAGTGCGAAAAGTGGTTTTTCAACACTAACACAAGTGCGAAAAGTGGTTTTTCAACACTAACACAAGTGCGAAAAGTGGTTTTTCCACACTAATACAAGTGCAAAAGTGGTTTCCTGCACCAACACAAGTGCGAAAAGTTGTTTTTCAACACTAACACAAGTGCAAAAAGTGTTTTTTCAACACTATCAAAAGTGTAAAAAGTGTTTTTTCCACACTAATACAAGTGCAAAAGTGGTTTCCTGCACCAACACAAGTGCGAAAAGTGGTTTTTCAAAACTAACACAAGTGCGAAAAATGGTTTTTCAACACTATCACAAGTGCAAAAAGTGTTTTTTCCACACTAATACAAGTGCAAAAGTGGTTTCCTGCACCAACACAAGTGCGAAAAGTGGTTTTTCAACACTAACACAAGTGCGAAAAGTGGTTTTTCAACGCTATCACAAGTGCAAAAAGTGTTTTTTCCACACTAATACAAGTGCAAAAGTGGTTTCCTGCACCAACACAAGTGCGAAAAGTGGATTTTTCAACACTAACACAAGTGCGAAAAGTGGGTTTTCAACACTAACACAAGTGCGAAAAGTGGTTTACTTCACTAACACAAGTGCGTAAAGTGGTTTTTCAACACTAACACAAGTGCGAAAAGTGGTTTTTCAACACTAACACAAGTGTGAAAAATGGTTTTTCCACACTAATACAAGTGCAAAAGTGGTTTCCTGCACCAACACAAGTGCGAAAAGTGGTTTTTCAACACTAACACCAGTGCGAAAAGTGGTTTTTCAACACTAACACAAGTGCGAAAAGTGGTTTTTCCACACTAATACAAGTGCAAAAGTGGTTTCCTGCCCCAACACAAGTGCGAAAAGTGGTTTTTCAACACTAACACAAGTGCGAAAAGTGTTTTTTCAACACTAACACAAGTGCGAAAAGTGGTTTTTCCACACTAATACAAGTGCAAAAGTGGTTTCCTGCACCAACACAAGTGCGAAAAGTTGTTTTTCAACACTAACACAAGTGCAAAAAGTGTTTTTTCAACACTATCAAAAGTGCAAAAAGTGTTTTTTCCACACTAATACAAGTGCAAAAGTGGTTTCCTGCACCAACACAAGTGCGAAAAGTGGTTTTTCAACACTAACACAAGGGCGAAAAGTGGTTTTCCACACTAATACAAGTGCAAAAGTGGTTTCCTGCACCAACACAAGTGCGAAAAGTGGTTTTTCAAAACTAACACAAGTGCGAAAAATGGTTTTTCAACACTATCACAAGTGCAAAAAGTGTTTTTTCCACACTAATACAAGTGCAAAAGTGGTTTCCTGCATCAACACAAGTGCGAAAAGTGTTTTTTCAACACTAACACAAGTGCGAAAAGTGGTTTTTCAACGCTATCACAAGTGCAAAAAGTGTTTTTTCCACACTAATACAAGTGCAAAAGTGGTTTCCTGCACCAACACAAGTGCGAAAAGTGGATTTTTCAACACTAACACAAGTGCGAAAAGTGGGCTTTCAACATTAACACAAGTGCGAAAAGTGGTTTCCTTCACTAACACAAGTGCGAAAAGTGGTTTTTCAACACTAACACAAGTGTGAAAAATAGTTTTTCCACACTAATACAAGTGCAAAAGTGGTTTCCTGCACCAACACAAGTGCGAAAAGTGGTTTTTCAACACAAACAAGTGCGAAAAGTGGTTTTTCAACACTAACACAAGTGCGAAAAGTGGTTTTTCCACAATAATACAAGTGCAAAAGTGGTTTCCTGCACCAACACAAGTGCGAAAAGTGGTTTTTCAACACTAACACAAGTGCGAAAAGTGGTTTTTCAATGCTATCACAAGTGCAAAAAGTGTTTTTACCACACTAATACAAGTGCAAAAGTGGTTTCCTGCACCAACACAAGTGCGAAAAGTGGATTTTTCAACACTAACACAAGTGCGAAAAGTGGGTTTTCAACACTAACACAAGTGCGAAAAGTGGTTTCCTTCACTAACACAAGTGTGAAAAGTGGTTTTTCAACACTAACACAAGTGCGAAAAGTGGTTTTTCAACACTAACACAAGTGTGAAAAGTGGTTTTTCCACACTAATACAAGTGCAAAAGTGGTTTCCTGCACCAACACAAGTGCGAAAAGTGGTTTTTCAACACTAACACGAGTGCGAAAAGTGGTTTTTCAACACTAACACAAGTGCGAAAAGTGGTTTTTCCACACTAATACAAGTGCAAAAGTGGTTTCCTGCCCCAACACAAGTGCGAAAAGTGGTTTTTCAACACTAACACAAGTGCAAAAAGTGTTTTTTCAACACTATCACAAGTGCAAAAAGTGTTTTTTCCACACTAATACAAGTGCAAAAAGTGGTTTCCTGCACCAACACAAGTGCGAAAAGTGGATTTTCAACACTAACACAAGTGCGAAAAGTGGGTTTTCAACAATAACACAAGTGCGAAAAGTGGTTTCCTTCACTACACAAGTGCGAAAAGTGGTTTTTCAACACTAACACAAGTGCGAAAAGTGTTTTTTCAACACTAACACAAGTGCGAAAAGTGGTTTTTCCACACTAATACAAGTGCAAAAGTGGTTTCCTGCACCAACACAAGTGCGAAAAGTTGTTTTTCAACACTAACACAAGTGCAAAAAGTGTTTTTTCAACACTATCAAAAGTGCAAAAAGTGTTTTTTCCACACTAATACAAGTGCAAAAGTGGTTTCCTGCACCAACACAAGTGCGAAAAGTGGTTTTTCAACACTAACACAAGGGCGAAAAGTGGTTTTTCCACACTAATACAAGTGCAAAAGTGGTTTCCTGCACCAACACAAGTGCGAAAAGTGGTTTTTCAAAACTAACACAAGTGCGAAAAATGGTTTTTCAACACTATCACAAGTGCAAAAAGTGTTTTTTCCACACTAATACAAGTGCAAAAGTGGTTTCCTGCACCAACACAAGTGCGAAAAGTGTTTTTTCAACACTAACACAAGTGCGAAAAGTGGTTTTTCAACGCTATCACAAGTGCAAAAAGTGTTTTTTCCACACTAATACAAGTGCAAAAGTGGTTTCCTGCACCAACACAAGTGCGAAAAGTGGATTTTTCAACACTAACACAAGTGCGAAAAGTGGGCTTTCAACATTAACACAAGTGCGAAAAGTGGTTTCCTTCACTAACACAAGTGCGAAAAGTGGTTTTTCAACACTAACACAAGTGTGAAAAATAGTTTTTCCACACTAATACAAGTGCAAAAGTGGTTTCCTGCACCAACACAAGTGCGAAAAGTGGTTTTTCAACACAAACAAGTGCGAAAAGTGGTTTTTCAACACTAACACAAGTGCGAAAAGTGGTTTTTCCACAATAATACAAGTGCAAAAGTGGTTTCCTGCACCAACACAAGTGCGAAAAGTGGTTTTTCAACACTAACACAAGTGCGAAAAGTGGTTTTTCAATGCTATCCCAAGTGCAAAAAGTGTTTTTACCACACTAATACAAGTGCAAAAGTGGTTTCCTGCACCAACACAAGTGCGAAAAGTGGATTTTTCAACACTAACACAAGTGCGAAAAGTGGGTTTTCAACACTAACACAAGTGCAAAAAGTGGTTTCCTTCACTAACACAAGTGTGAAAAGTGGTTTTTCAACACTAACACAAGTGCGAAAAGTGGTTTTTCAACACTAACACAAGTGTGAAAAGTGGTTTTTCCACACTAATACAAGTGCAAAAGTGGTTTCCTGCACCAACACAAGTGCGAAAAGTGGTTTTTCAACACTAACACGAGTGCGAAAAGTGGTTTTTCAACACTAACACAAGTGCGAAAAGTGGTTTTTCCACACTAATACAAGTGCAAAAGTGGTTTCCTGCCCCAACACATGTGCGAAAAGTGGTTTTTCAACACTAACACAAGTGCAAAAAGTGTTTTTTCCACACTAATACAAGTGCAAAAGTGGTTTCCTGCCCCAACACATGTGCAAAAAGTGTTTTTTCAACACTATCACAAGTGCAAAAAGTGTTTTTTCCACACTAATACAAGTGCAAAAGTGGTTTCCTGCACCAACACAAGTTGGAAAAGTGGTTTTCAACACTAACACAAGTGCGAAAAGTGGTTTTTCAACACTAACACAAGTGCGAAAAGTGGTTTTTCAACACCATCACAAGTGCAAAAAGTGGTTTCCTTCACTACACAAGTGCGAAAAGTGGTTTTTCAACACTAACACAAGTGCGAAAAGTGGTTTTTCAACACGAACACAAGTGCGAAAAGTGGTTTTTCCACACTAATACAAGTGCAAAAGTGGTTGCCTGCACCAACACAAGTGCGGTTTTTTCCACACTAATACAAGTGCAAAAGTGGTTTCCTGCACCAACACAAGTGCGAAAAGTGGTTTTTCAACACTAACACAAGTGGGAAAATTGGTTTTTCAACACTATCACAAGTGCAAAAAGTGTTTTCTCCACACTAATACAAGTGCAAAAGTGGTTTCCTGCACCAACACAAGTGCGAAAAGTGGTTTTTCAACACTAACACAAGTGCGAAAAGTGGTTTTTCAACACTATCACAAGTGCAAAAAGTGGTTTTTCCACACTAATACAAGTGCAAAAGTGGTTTCCTGCACCAACACAAGTGCGAAAAGTGGTTTTTCAACACTAACACAAGTGCGAAAAGTGGTTTTTCAAAGCTATCACAAGTGCAAAAAGTGTTTTTTCCACACTAATACAAGTGCAAAAGTGGTTTCCTGCACCAACACAAGTGCGAAAAGTGGTTTTTCAACACTAACACAAGTGCGAAAAGTGGTTTTTCAACACTATCACAAGTGCAAAAAGTGTTTTTTCCACACTAATACAAGTGCAAAAGTGGTTTCCTGCACCAACCCAAGTGCGAAAAGTGGTTTTTCAACACTAACACAAGTGCGAAAAGTGGTTTTTCAAAGCTATCACAAGTGCAAAAAGTGTTTTTTCCACACTAATACAAGTGCAAAAGTGGTTTCCTGCACCAACACAAGTGCGAAAAGTGGATTTTTCAACACTAACACAAGTGCGAAAAGTGGGTTTTCAACACTAAAACAAGTGCAAAAAGTGGTTTCCTTCACTAACACAAGTGCGAAAAGTGGTTTTTCAACACTAACACAAGTGCGAAAAGTGGTTTTTCAACACTAACACAAGTGTGAAAAATGGTTTTTCCACACTAATACAAGTGCAAAAGTGGTTTCCTGCACCAACACAAGTGCGAAAAGTGGTTTTTCAACACTAACACAAGTGCGAAAAGTGGTTTTTCAACACTAACACAAGTGCGAAAAGTGGTTTTTCCACACTAATACAAGTGCAAAAGTGGTTTCCTGCACCAACACAAGTGCGAAAAGTGGTTTTTCAACACTAACACAAGTGCGAAAAGTGTTTTTTCAACACTAACACAAGTGCGAAAAGTGGTTTTTCCACACTAATACAAGTGCAAAAGTGGTTTCCTGCACCAACACAAGTGCGAAAAGTTGTTTTTCAACCCTAACACAAGTGCGAAAAGTGGTTTTTCATCACTATCACAAGTGCAAAAAGTGTTTTTTCCACACTAATACAAGTGCAAAAGTGGTTACCTGCACCAACACATGTGCGAAAAGTGGTTTTTCAACACTAACACAAGTGCGAAAAGTGGTTTTTCATCACTATCACAAGTGCAAAAAGTGTTTTTTCCACACTAATACAAGTGCAAAAGTGGTTTCCTGCACCAACACAAGTGGGAAAAGTGGATTTTCAACACTAACACAAGTGCGAAAAGTGGTTTTTCAACACTAACACGAGTGCGAAAAGTGGTTTTTCCACACTAATACAAGTGCAAAAGTGGTTTCCTGCACCAACACGAGTGCGAAAAGTGGTTTTTCAACACTAACACAAGTGCGAAAAGTGGTTTTTCAACACTAACACAAGTGCGAAAAGTGGTTTTTCCACACTAATACAAGTGCAAAAGTGGTTTCCTGCACCAACACAAGTGCGAAAAGTTGTTTTTCAACACTAACACAAGTGCAAAAAGTGTTTTTTCAACACTATCAAAAGTGTAAAAAGTGTTTTTTCCACACTAATACAAGTGCAAAAGTGGTTTCCTGCACCAACACAAGTGCGAAAAGTGGTTTTTCAAAACTAACACAAGTGCGAAAAATGGTTTTTCAACACTATCACAAGTGCAAAAAGTGTTTTTTCCACACTAATACAAGTGCAAAAGTGGTTTCCTGCACCAACACAAGTGCGAAAAGTGGTTTTTCAACACTAACACAAGTGCGAAAAGTGGTTTTTCAACGCTATCACAAGTGCAAAAAGTGTTTTTTCCACACTAATACAAGTGCAAAAGTGGTTTCCTGCACCAACACAAGTGCGAAAAGTGGATTTTTCAACACTAACACAAGTGCGAAAAGTGGGTTTTCAACACTAACACAAGTGCGAAAAGTGGTTTACTTCACTAACACAAGTGCGTAAAGTGGTTTTTCAACACTAACACAAGTGCGAAAAGTGGTTTTTCAACACTAACACAAGTGTGAAAAATGGTTTTTCCACACTAATACAAGTGCAAAAGTGGTTTCCTGCACCAACACAAGTGCGAAAAGTGGTTTTTCAACACTAACACCAGTGCGAAAAGTGGTTTTTCAACACTAACACAAGTGCGAAAAGTGGTTTTTCCACACTAATACAAGTGCAAAAGTGGTTTCCTGCCCCAACACAAGTGCGAAAAGTGGTTTTTCAACACTAACACAAGTGCGAAAAGTGTTTTTTCAACACTAACACAAGTGCGAAAAGTGGTTTTTCCACACTAATACAAGTGCAAAAGTGGTTTCCTGCACCAACACAAGTGCGAAAAGTTGTTTTTCAACACTAACACAAGTGCAAAAAGTGTTTTTTCAACACTATCAAAAGTGCAAAAAGTGTTTTTTCCACACTAATACAAGTGCAAAAGTGGTTTCCTGCACCAACACAAGTGCGAAAAGTGGTTTTTCAACACTAACACAAGGGCGAAAAGTGGTTTTCCACACTAATACAAGTGCAAAAGTGGTTTCCTGCACCAACACAAGTGCGAAAAGTGGTTTTTCAAAACTAACACAAGTGCGAAAAATGGTTTTTCAACACTATCACAAGTGCAAAAAGTGTTTTTTCCACACTAATACAAGTGCAAAAGTGGTTTCCTGCATCAACACAAGTGCGAAAAGTGTTTTTTCAACACTAACACAAGTGCGAAAAGTGGTTTTTCAACGCTATCACAAGTGCAAAAAGTGTTTTTTCCACACTAATACATAGTGCAAAAGTGGTTTCCTGCACCAACACAAGTGCGAAAAGTGGATTTTTCAACACTAACACAAGTGCGAAAAGTGGGCTTTCAACATTAACACAAGTGCGAAAAGTGGTTTCCTTCACTAACACAAGTGCGGAAAAGTGGTTTTTCAACACTAACACAAGTGTGAAAAATAGTTTTTCCACACTAATACAAGTGCAAAAGTGGTTTCCTGCACCAACACAAGTGCGAAAAGTGGTTTTTCAACACAAACAAGTGCGAAAAGTGGTTTTTCAACACTAACACAAGTGCGAAAAGTGGTTTTTCCACAATAATACAAGTGCAAAAGTGGTTTCCTGCACCAACACAAGTGCGAAAAGTGGTTTTTCAACACTAACACAAGTGCGAAAAGTGGTTTTTCAATGCTATCACAAGTGCAAAAAGTGTTTTTACCACACTAATACAAGTGCAAAAGTGGTTTCCTGCACCAACACAAGTGCGAAAAGTGGATTTTTCAACACTAACACAAGTGCGAAAAGTGGGTTTTCAACACTAACACAAGTGCGAAAAGTGGTTTCCTTCACTAACACAAGTGTGAAAAGTGGTTTTTCAACACTAACACAAGTGCGAAAAGTGGTTTTTCAACACTAACACAAGTGTGAAAAGTGGTTTTTCCACACTAATACAAGTGCAAAAGTGGTTTCCTGCACCAACACAAGTGCGAAAAGTGGTTTTTCAACACTAACACGAGTGCGAAAAGTGGTTTTTCAACACTAACACAAGTGCGAAAAGTGGTTTTTCCACACTAATACAAGTGCAAAAGTGGTTTCCTGCCCCAACACAAGTGCGAAAAGTGGTTTTTCAACACTAACACAAGTGCAAAAAGTGTTTTTTCAACACTATCACAAGTGCAAAAAGTGTTTTTTTCCACACTAATACAAGTGCAAAAGTGGTTTCCTGCACCAACACAAGTGCGTAAAGTGGATTTTCAACACTAACACAAGTGCGAAAAGTGGGTTTTCAACAATAACACAAGTGCGAAAAGTGGTTTCCTTCACTACACAAGTGCGAAAAGTGGTTTTTCAACACTAACACAAGTGCGAAAAGTGTTTTTTCAACACTAACACAAGTGCGAAAAGTGGTTTTTCCACACTAATACAAGTGCAAAAGTGGTTTCCTGCACCAACACAAGTGCGAAAAGTTGTTTTTCAACACTAACACAAGTGCAAAAAGTGTTTTTTCAACACTATCAAAAGTGCAAAAAGTGTTTTTTCCACACTAATACAAGTGCAAAAGTGGTTTTCCTGCACCAACACAAGTGCGAAAAGTGGTTTTTCAACACTAACACAAGGGCGAAAAAGTGGTTTTTCCACACTAATACAAGTGCAAAAGTGGTTTCCTGCACCAACACAAGTGCGAAAAGTGGTTTTTTCAAAACTAACACAAGTGCGAAAAATGGTTTTTCAACACTATCACAAGTGCAAAAAGTGTTTTTTCCACACTAATACAAGTGCAAAAGTGGTTTCCTGCACCAACACAAGTGCGAAAAGTGTTTTTTTCAACACTAACACAAGTGCGAAAAGTGGTTTTTCAACGCTATCACAAGTGCAAAAAGTGTTTTTTCCACACTAATACAAGTGCAAAAGTGGTTTCCTGCACCCAAGTGCGAAAAGTGGATTTTTCAACACTAACACAAGTGCGAAAAGTGGGCTTTCAACATTAACACAAGTGCGAAAAGTGGTTTACTTCACTAACACAAGTGCGAAAAGTGGTTTTTCAACACTAACACAAGTGTGAAAAATAGTTTTTCCACACTAATACAAGTGCAAAAGTGGTTTCCTGCACCAACACAAGTGCGAAAAGTGGTTTTTCAACACAAACAAGTGCGAAAAGTGGTTTTTCAACACTAACACAAGTGCGAAAAGTGGTTTTTCCACAATAATACAAGTGCAAAAGTGGTTTCCTGCACCAACACAAGTGCGAAAAGTGGTTTTTCAACACTAACACAAGTGCGAAAAGTGGTTTTTCAATGCTATCCCAAGTGCAAAAAGTGTTTTTACCACACTAATACAAGTGCAAAAGTGGTTTCCTGCACCAACACAAGTGCGAAAAGTGGATTTTTCAACACTAACACAAGTGCGAAAAGTGGGTTTTCAACACTAACACAAGTGCAAAAAGTGGTTTCCTTCACTAACACAAGTGTGAAAAGTGGTTTTTCAACACTAACACAAGTGCGAAAAGTGGTTTTTCAACACTAACACAAGTGTGAAAAGTGGTTTTTCCACACTAATACAAGTGCAAAAGTGGTTTCCTGCACCAACACAAGTGCGAAAAGTGGTTTTTCAACACTAACACGAGTGCGAAAAGTGGTTTTTCAACACTAACACAAGTGCGAAAAGTGGTTTTTCCACACTAATACAAGTGCAAAAGTGGTTTCCTGCCCCAACACATGTGCGAAAAGTGGTTTTTCAACACTAACACAAGTGCAAAAAGTGTTTTTTCAACACTATCACAAGTGCAAAAAGTGTTTTTTCCACACTAATACAAGTGCAAAAGTGGTTTCCTGCACCAACACAAGTTGGAAAAGTGGTTTTTCAACACTAACACAAGTGCGAAAAGTGGTTTTTCAACACTAACACAAGTGCGAAAAGTGGTTTTTCAACACCATCACAAGTGCAAAAAGTGGTTTCCTTCACTACACAAGTGCGAAAAGTGGTTTTTCAACACTAACACAAGTGCGAAAAGTGGTTTTTCAACACGAACACAAGTGCGAAAAGTGGTTTTTCCACACTAATACAAGTGCAAAAGTGGTTGCCTGCACCAACACAAGTGCGGTTTTTTCCACACTAATACAAGTGCAAAAGTGGTTTCCTGCACCAACACAAGTGCGAAAAGTGGTTTTTCAACACTAACACAAGTGGGAAAATTGGTTTTTCAACACTATCACAAGTGCAAAAAGTGTTTTCTCCACACTAATACAAGTGCAAAAGTGGTTTCCTGCACCAACACAAGTGCGAAAAGTGGTTTTTCAACACTAACACAAGTGCGAAAAGTGGTTTTTCAACACTATCACAAGTGCAAAAAGTGGTTTTTCCACACTAATACAAGTGCAAAAGTGGTTTCCTGCACCAACACAAGTGCGAAAAGTGGTTTTTCAACACTAACACAAGTGCGAAAAGTGGTTTTTCAAAGCTATCACAAGTGCAAAAAGTGTTTTTTCCACACTAATACAAGTGCAAAAGTGGTTTCCTGCACCAACACAAGTGCGAAAAGTGGTTTTTCAACACTAACACAAGTGCGAAAAGTGGTTTTTCAACACTATCACAAGTGCAAAAAGTGTTTTTTCCACACTAATACAAGTGCAAAAGTGGTTTCCTGCACCAACCCAAGTGCGAAAAGTGGTTTTTCAACACTAACACAAGTGCGAAAAGTGGTTTTTCAAAGCTATCACAAGTGCAAAAAGTGTTTTTTCCACACTAATACAAGTGCAAAAGTGGTTTCCTGCACCAACACAAGTGCGAAAAGTGGATTTTTCAACACTAACACAAGTGCGAAAAGTGGGTTTTCAACACTAAAACAAGTGCGAAAAGTGGTTTCCTTCACTAACACAAGTGCGAAAAGTGGTTTTTCAACACTAACACAAGTGCGAAAAGTGGTTTTTCAACACTAACACAAGTGTGAAAAATGGTTTTTCCACACTAATACAAGTGCAAAAGTGGTTTCCTGCACCAACACAAGTGCGAAAAGTGGTTTTTCAACACTAACACAAGTGCGAAAAGTGGTTTTTCAACACTAACACAAGTGCGAAAAGTGGTTTTTCCACACTAATACAAGTGCAAAAGTGGTTTCCTGCACCAACACAAGTGCGAAGAGTGGTTTTTCAACACTAACACAAGTGCGAAAAGTGGTTTTTCAATGCTATCACAAGTGCAAAAAGTGTTTTTTCCACACTAATACAAGTGCAAAAGTGGTTTCCTGCACCAACACAAGTGCGAAAAGTGGATTTTTCAACACTAACACAAGTGCGAAAAGTGGGTTTTCAACACTAACACAAGTGCGAAAAGTGGTTTCCTTCACTAACACAAGTGCGAAAAGTGGTTTTTCAACACTAACACAAGTGCGAAAAGTGGTTTTTCAACACTAACACAAGTGTGAAAAGTGGTTTTTCCACACTAATACAAGTGCAAAAGTGGTTTCCTGCACCAACACAAGTGCGAAAAGTGGTTTTTCAACACTAACACAAGTGCGAAAAGTGGTTTTTCAACACTAACACAAGTGCGAAAAGTGGTTTTTCCACACTAATACAAGTGCAAAAGTGGTTTCCTGCCCCAACACAAGTGCGAAAAGTGGTTTTTCAACACTAACACAAGTGCAAAAAGTGTTTTTTCAACACTATCACAAGTGCAAAAAGTGTTTTTTCCACACTAATACAAGTGCAAAAGTGGTTTCCTGCACCAACACAAGTGCGAAAAGTGGTTTTTCAACACTAACACAAGTGCGAAAAGTGGTTTTTCAACACTAACACAAATGCGAAAAGTGGTTTTTCAACACTATCACAAGTGCAAAAAGTGTTTTTTCCACACTAATACAAGTGCAAAAGTGGTTTCCTGCACCAACACAAGTGCGAAAAGTGGATTTTCAACACTAACACAAGTGCGAAAAGTGGGTTTTCAACACTAACACAAGTGCCAAAAGTGGTTTCCTTCACTACACAAGTGCGAAAAGTGGTTTTTCAACACTAACACAAGTGCGAAAAGTAGTTTTTCAACACTAACACAAGTGCGAAAAGTGGTTTTTCCACACTAATACAAGTGCAAAAGTGGTTGCCTGCACCAACACAAGTGCGAAAAGTGGTTTTTCAACACTAACCCAAGTGGAAAAAGTGGTTTTTCAACACTATCACAAGTGCAAAAAGTGTTTTTTCCACACTAATACAAGTGCAAAAGTGGTTTCCTGCACCAACACAAGTGCGAAATGTGGTTTTTCAACACTAACACAAGTGCGAAAAGTGGTTTTTCAACACTAATACAAATGCGAAAAGTGGTTTTTCAACACTATCACAAGTGCAAAAAGTGTTTTTTCCACACTAATACAAGTGCAAAAGTGGTTTCCTGCACCAACACAAGTGCGAATAGTGGATTTTGAACACTAACACAAGTGCGAAAAGTGGTTTTTCAACACTAACACAAGTGCGAAAAGTTGTTTTTCAACACTAACACAAGTGTGAAAAGTGGTTTTTCCACACTAATACAAGTGCAATAGTGGTTTCCTGCACCAACACAAGTGCGAAAAGTGGTTTTTCAACACTAACACAAGTGCGAAAAGTGGTTTTTCAACACTAACACAAGTGCGAAAAGTGGTTTTTCCACACTAATACAAGTGCAAAAGTGGTTTCCTGCCCCAACACAAGTGCGAAAAGTGGTTTTTCAACACTAACACAAGTGCGAAAAGTGGGTTTTCAACACTAACTCAAGTGCGAAAAGTGGTTTTTCAACACTACCACAGGTGCAAAAAGTGGTTTTCCACACTAATACAAGTGCAAAAGTGGTTTCCTGCACCAACACAAGTGCGAAAAGTGGTTTTTCAACACTAACACAAGTGCGAAAAGTGGTTTTTCAACACTAACACAAGTGCGAAAAGTGGTTTTTCAACACTATCACAATTGCAAAAAGTGTTTTTTCAACACTAACACAAGTGCGAAAAGTGGTTTTTCCACACTAATACAAGTGCAAAAGTGGTTTCCTGCACCAACACAAGTGCGAAAAGTGGTTTTTCAACACTAACACAAGTGCGAAAAGTGGTTTTTCAACACTAACACAAGTGCGAAAAGTGGTTTTTCCACACTAATACAAGTGCAAAAGTGTTTCCTGCACCAACACAAGTGCAAAAAGTGGTTTTTCAACACTAACACAAGTGCGAAAAGTGGTTTTTCCACACTAATACAATTGCAAAAGTGGTTTCCTGCACCAACACAAGTGCGAAAAGTGGTTTTTCAAAACTAACACAAGTGCGAAAAATGGTTTTTCAACACTCTCACAAGTGCAAAAAGTGTTTTTTCCACACTAATACAAGTGCAAAAGTGGTTTCCTGCACCAAACCAAGTGCGAAAAGTGGTTTTTCAACACTAACACAAGTGCGAAAAGTGGTTTTTCCACACTAATACAAGTGCAAAAGTGGTTTCCTGCACCAACACAAGTGCGAAAAGTGGATTTTTCAACACTAACACAAGTGCGAAAAGTGGGCTTTCAACACTAACACAAGTGCGAAAAGTGGTTTCCTTCACTAACACAAGTGCGAAAAGTGGTTTTTCAACACTAACACAAGTGCGAAAAGTGGTTTTTCAACAATAACACAAGTGTGAAAAATGGTTTTTCCACACTAATACAAGTGCAAAAGTGGTTTCCTGCACCAACACAAGTGCGAAAAGTGGTTTTTCAACACTAACACAAGTGCGAAAAGTTGTTTTTCAACACTAACACAAGTGCGAAAAGTGGTTTTTCCACACTAATACAAGTGCAAAAGTGGTTTCCTGCACCAACACAAGTGCGAAAAGTGGTTTTTCAACACTAACACAAGTGCGAAAAGTGGTTTTACAATGCTATCACAAGTGCAAAAAGTGTTTTTTCCACACTAATACAAGTGCAAAAGTGGTTTCCTGCACCAACACAAGTGCGAAAAGTGGATTTTTCAACACCAACACAAGTGAGACAAATGGTTTTGCAACAATAACACAAGTGCAAAAAGTGATTATCAACGCCGGCACAAGTGCGAAAAGTGGTTCTGCAACACAAGCTCAAGTGTGGAAAGTGGTTTCAATGCCAGCACAAGTGCAGAAAGTCGTTCTGCAACACTAGCTCAAGTGTGGAAAGTGGTTTTAAACACCAGCACAAGTGCGGAAAATGGTTTTGCAACACTAACACAAGTGCAAAAAGTGGTTTTGCACCACCAACACAAGTGAGACAAATGGTTTTGCAACACTAACACAAGTGCAAAAAGTGGTTTTTCAACACTATCACAAGTGCAAAAAGTGTTTTTTCAACACTAACACAAGTGCGAAAAGTGGTTTTTCCACACTAATACAAGTGCAAAAGTGGTTTCCTGCACCAAGACAAGTGCGAAAAGTGGTTTTTCAACACTAACACAAGTGCGAAAAGTGGGTTTTCAACACTAACACAAGTGCGAAAAGTGGTTTCCTTCACTAACACAAGTGCAAAAAGTGATTTTTCAACACTATTACAAGTGCAAAAAGTGTTTTTTCCACACTACTACAAGTGCAAAAGTGCTTTCCTGCACCAATACAAGAGCGAAAAGTGGTTTTTCAACACTAACGCAAGTGCGAAAAGTGGTTTTTCAACGCTATCACAAGTGCAAAAAGTGTTTTTCCACACTAATGCAAGTGCAAAAGTGGTTTCCTGCACCAACACAAGTGCGAAAAGTGGTTTTTCAAAACTAACACAAGTGCGAAAAATGGTTTTTCAACACTATCACAAGTGCAAAAAGTGTTTTTCCACACTAAGACAAGTGCAAAAGTGGTTTCCTGCACCAACACAAGTGCGAGAAGTGGATTTTTCAACACTAACACAAGTGCGAAAAGTGGGTTTTCATCACTAACACAAGTGCGAAAAGTGGTTTCCTTCACTAACACAAGTGCAAAAGTGGTTTCCTGCACCAACACAAGTGCGAAAAGTGGATTTTTCAACACTAACACAAGTGCGAAAAGTGGGTTTTCAACACTAACACAAGTGCGAAAAGTGGTTTCCTTCACTAACACAAGTGCGAAAAGTGGTTTTTCAACACTAACACAAGTGCGAAAAGTGGTTTTTCAACACTAACACAAGTGTGAAAAATGGTTTTTCCACACTAATACAAGTGCAAAAGTGGTTTCCTGCACCAACACAAGTGCGAAAAGTGGTTTTTCAACACTAACACAAGTGCGAAAAGTGGTTTGTCCACACTAATACAAGTGCAAAAGTGGTTTCCTGCACCAACACAAGTGCGAAAAGTGGTTTTTCAACACTAACACAAGTGCGAAAAGTGGTTTTTCAACACTAACACAAGTGCGAAAAGTGGTTTTTCCACACTAATACAAGTGCAAAAGTGGTTTCCTGCACCAACACAAGTGCGAAAAGTGGTTTTTCAACACTAACACAAGTGCGAAAAGTGGTTTTTCAACACTATCACAAGTGCAAAACGTGTTTTTTCCACACTAATACAAGTGTAAAAGTGGTTTCCTGCACCAACACAAATGCGAAAAGTGGATTTTCAACACTAACACAAATGCGAAAAGTGGATTTTCAACACTAACACAAGTGCGAAAAGTGGTTTCCTTCACTACACAAGTCCGAAAAGTGGTTTTTCAACACTAACACAAGTGCGAAAAGTGGTTTTTCAACACTAACACAAGTGCGAAAAGTGGTTTTTCCACACTAATACAAGTGCAAAAGTGGTTGCCTGCACCAACACAAGTGCGAAAAGTGGTTTTTCAACACTAACACAAGTGCGAAAAGTGGTTTTTCAACACTATCACAAGTGCAAAAAGTGTTTTTTCCACACTAATACAAGTGCAAAAGTGGTTTCCTGCACCAACACAAGTGCGAAAAGTGGTTTTTCAACACTAACACAAGTGCGAAAAGTGGTTTTTCAACACTATCACAAGTGCAAAAAGTGTTTTCTCCACACTAATACAAGTGCAAAAGTGGTTTCCTGCACCAACACAAGTGCGAAAAGTGGTTTTTCAACACTAACACAAGTGCGAAAAGTGGTTTTTCAACACTATCACAAGTGCAAAAAGTGTTTTTTCCACACTAATACAAGTGCAAAAGTGGTTTCCTGCACCAACACAAGTGGGAAAAGTGGATTTTCAACACTAACACAAGTGCGAAAAGTGGGTTTTCAACACTAACACAAGTGCGAAAAGTGGTTTCCTTCACCAACACCAGTGCGAAAAGTGGTTTTTCAACACTAACACAAGTGCGAAAAGTGGTTTCCTTCACCAACACCAGTGCGAAAAGTGGTTTTTCCACACTAATACAAGTGCAAAAGTGGTTTCCTGCACCAACACAAGTGCGAAAAGTAGTTTTTCAACACTAACACAAGTGCGAAAAGTTGTTTTTCAACACTAACACAAGTGTGAAAAGTGGTTTTTCCACACTAATACAAGTGCAAAAGTGGTTTCCTGCACCAACACAAGTGCGAAAAGTGGTTTTTCAACACGAACACAAGTGCGAAAAGTGGTTTTTCAACACTATCACAAGTGCGAAAAGTGTTTTTCACACACTAATACAAGTGCAAAAGTGGTTTCCTGCACCAACACAAGTGCGAAAAGTGGTTTTTCAACACTAACACAAGTGCGAAAAGTGGTTTTTCATCACTATCACAAGTGCAAAAAGTGTTTTTTCCACACTAATACAAGTGCAAAAGTGGTTACCTGCACCAACACATGTGCGAAAAGTGGTTTTTCAACACTAACACAAGTGCGAAAAGTGGTTTTTCATCACTATCACAAGTGCAAAAAGTGTTTTTTCCACACTAATACAAGTGCAAAAGTGGTTTCCTGCACCAACACAAGTGGGAAAAGTGGATTTTCAACACTAACACAAGTGCGAAAAGTGGTTTTTCAACACTAACACGAGTGCGAAAAGTGGTTTTTCCACACTAATACAAGTGCAAAAGTGGTTTCCTGCACCAACACAAGTGCGAAAAGTGGTTTTTCAACACTAACACAAGTGCGAAAAGTGGTTTTTCAACACTAACACAAGTGCGAAAAGTGGTTTTTCCACACTAATACAAGTGCAAAAGTGGTTTCCTGCACCAACACAAGTGCGAAAAGTTGTTTTTCAACACTAACACAAGTGCAAAAAGTGTTTTTTCAACACTATCAAAAGTGTAAAAAGTGTTTTTTCCACGCTAATACAAGTGCAAAAGTGGTTTCCTGCACCAACACAAGTGCGAAAAGTGGTTTTTCAAAACTAACACAAGTGCGAAATATGGTTTTTCAACACTATCACAAGTGCAAAAAGTGTTTTTTCCACACTAATACAAGTGCAAAAGTGGTTTCCTGCACCAACACAAGTGCGAAAAGTGGTTTTTCAACACTAACACAAGTGCGAAAAGTGGTTTTTCAACGCTATCACAAGTGCAAAAAGTGTTTTTTCCACACTAATACAAGTGCAAAAGTGGTTTCCTGCACCAACACAAGTGCGAAAAGTGGATTTTTCAACACTAACACAAGTGCGAAAAGTGGGTTTTCAACACTAACACAAGTGCGAAAAGTGGTTTACTTCACTAACACAAGTGCGTAAAGTGGTTTTTCAACACTAACACAAGTGCGAAAAGTGGTTTTTCAACACTAACACAAGTGTGAAAAATGGTTTTTCCACACTAATACAAGTGCAAAAGTGGTTTCCTGCACCAACACAAGTGAGAAAAGTGGTTTTTCAACACTAACACCAGTGCGAAAAGTGGTTTTTCAACACTAACACAAGTGCGAAAAGTGGTTTTGCCACACTAATACAAGTGCAAAAGTGGTTTCCTGCCCCAACACAAGTGCGAAAAGTGGTTTTTCAACACTAACACAAGTGCGAAAAGTGTTTTTTCAACACTAACACAAGTGCGAAAAGTGGTTTTTCCACACTAATACAAGTGCAAAAGTGGTTTCCTGCACCAACACAAGTGCGAAAAGTTGTTTTTCAACACTAACACAAGTGCAAAAAGTGTTTTTTCAACACTATCAAAAGTGCAAAAAGTGTTTTTTCCACACTAATACAAGTGCAAAAGTGGTTTCCTGCACCAACACAAGTGCGAAAAGTGTTTTTTCAACACTAACACAAGTGCGAAAAGTGGTTTTTCAACGCTATCACAAGTGCAAAAAGTGTTTTTTCCACACTAATACAAGTGCAAAAGTGGTTTCCTGCACCAACACAAGTGCGAAAAGTGGATTTTTCAACACTAACACAAGTGCGAAAAGTGGGGTTTCAACATTAACACAAGTGCGAAAAGTGGTTTCCTTCACTAACACAAGTGCGAAAAGTGGTTTTTCAACACTAACACAAGTGTGAAAAATAGTTTTTCCACACTAATACAAGTGCAAAAGTGGTTTCCTGCACCAACACAAGTGCGAAAAGTGGTTTTTCAACACAAACAAGTGCGAAAAGTGGTTTTTCAACACTAACACAAGTGCGAAAAGTGGTTTTTCCACAATAATACAAGTGCAAAAGTGGTTTCCTGCACCAACACAAGTGCGAAAAGTGGTTTTTCAACACTAACACAAGTGCAAAAAGTGGTTTTTCAATGCTATCACAAGTGCAAAAAGTGTTTTTACCACACTAATACAAGTGCAAAAGTGGTTTCCTGCACCAACACAAGTGCGAAAAGTGGATTTTTCAACACTAACACAAGTGCGAAAAGTGGGTTTTCAACACTAACACAAGTGCGAAAAGTGGTTTCCTTCACTAACACAAGTGTGAAAAGTGGTTTTTCAACACTAACACAAGTGCGAAAAGTGGTTTTTCAACACTAACACAAGTGTGAAAAGTGGTTTTTCCACACTAATACAAGTGCAAAAGTGGTTTCCTGCACCAACACAAGTGCGAAAAGTGGTTTTTCAACACTAACACGAGTGCGAAAAGTGGTTTTTCAACACTAACACAAGTGCGAAAAGTGGTTTTTCCACACTAATACAAGTGCAAAAGTGGTTTCCTGCCCCAACACAAGTGCGAAAAGTGGTTTTTCAACACTAACACAAGTGCAAAAAGTGTTTTTTCAACACTATCACAAGTGCAAAAAGTGTTTTTTCCACACTAATACAAGTGCAAAAAGTGGTTTCCTGCACCAACACAAGTGCGAAAAGTGGATTTTCAACACTAACACAAGGGCGAAAAGTGGTTTTTCCACACTAATACAAGTGCAAAAGTGGTTTCCTGCACCAACACAAGTGCGAAAAGTGGTTTTTCAAAACTAACACAAGTGCGAAAAATGGTTTTTCAACACTATCACAAGTGCAAAAAGTGTTTTTTCCACACTAATACAAGTGCAAAAGTGGTTTCCTGCACCAACACAAGTGCGAAAAGTGTTTTTTCAACACTAACACAAGTGCGAAAAGTGGTTTTTCAACGCTATCACAAGTGCAAAAAGTGTTTTTTCCACACTAATACAAGTGCAAAAGTGGTTTCCTGCACCAACATAAGTGCGAAAAGTGGATTTTTCAACACTAACACAAGTGCGAAAGTGGGCTTTCAACATTAACACAAGTGCGAAAAGTGGTTTCCTTCACTAACACAAGTGCGAAAAGTGGTTTTTCAACACTAACACAAGGGCGAAAAGTGGTTTTTCCACACTAATACAAGTGCAAAAGTGGTTTCCTGCACCAACACAAGTGCGAAAAGTGGTTTTTCAAAACTAACACAAGTGCGAAAAATGGTTTTTCAACACTATCACAAGTGCAAAAAGTGTTTTTTCCACACTAATACAAGTGCAAAAGTGGTTTCCTGCACCAAACCAAGTGCGAAAAGTGGTTTTTCAACACTAACACAAGTGCGAAAAGTGGTTTTTCCACACTAATACAAGTGCAAAAGTGGTTTCCTGCACCAACACAAGTGCGAAAAGTGGATTTTTCAACACTAACACAAGTGCGAAAAGTGGGCTTTCAACACTAACACAAGTGCGAAAAGTGGTTTCCTTCACTAACACAAGTGCGAAAAGTGGTTTTTCAACACTAACACAAGTGCGAAAAGTGGTTTTTCAACAATAACACAAGTGTGAAAATGGTTTTTCCACACTAATACAAGTGCAAAAGTGGTTTCCTGCACCAACACAAGTGCGAAAAGTGGTTTTTCAACACTAACACAAGTGCGAAAAGTTGTTTTTCAACACTAACACAAGTGCGAAAAGTGGTTTTTCCACACTAATACAAGTGCAAAAGTGGTTTCCTGCACCAACACAAGTGCGAAAAGTGGTTTTTCAACACTAACACAAGTGCGAAAAGTGGTTTTACAATGCTATCACAAGTGCAAAAAGTGTTTTTTCCACACTAATACAAGTGCAAAAGTGGTTTCCTGCACCAACACAAGTGCGAAAAGTGGATTTTTCAACACCAACACAAGTGAGACAAATGGTTTTGCAACAATAACACAAGTGCAAAAAGTGATTATCAACGCCGGCACAAGTGCGAAAAGTGGTTCTGCAACACAAGCTCAAGTGTGGAAAGTGGTTTCAAATGCCAGCACAAGTGCAGAAAGTCGTTCTGCAACACTAGCTCAAGTGTGGAAAGTGGTTTTAAACACCAGCACAAGTGCGGAAAATGGTTTTGCAACACTAACACAAGTGCAAAAAGTGGTTTTGCACCACCAACACAAGTGAGACAAATGGTTTTGCAACACTAACACAAGTGCAAAAAGTGGTTTTTCAACACTATCACAAGTGCAAAAAGTGTTTTTTCAACACTAACACAAGTGCGAAAAGTGGTTTTTCCACACTAATACAAGTGCAAAAGTGGTTTCCTGCACCAAGACAAGTGCGAAAAGTGGTTTTTCAACACTAACACAAGTGCGAAAAGTGGGTTTTCAACACTAACACAAGTGCGAAAAGTGGTTCCTTCACTAACACAAGTGCAAAAAGTGATTTTTCAACACTATTACAAGTGCAAAAAGTGTTTTTTCCACACTACTACAAGTGCAAAAGTGCTTTCCTGCACCAATACAAGAGCGAAAAGTGGTTTTTCAACACTAACGCAAGTGCGAAAAGTGGTTTTTCAACGCTATCACAAGTGCAAAAAGTGTTTTTCCACACTAATGCAAGTGCAAAAGTGGTTTCCTGCACCAACACAAGTGCGAAAAGTGGTTTTTCAAAACTAACACAAGTGCGAAAAATGGTTTTTCAACACTATCACAAGTGCAAAAAGTGTTTTTCCACACTAAGACAAGTGCAAAAGTGGTTTCCTGCACCAACACAAGTGCGAGAAGTGGATTTTTCAACACTAACACAAGTGCGAAAAGTGGGTTTTCATCACTAACACAAGTGCGAAAAGTGGTTTCCTTCACTAACACAAGTGCAAAAGTGGTTTCCTGCACCAACACAAGTGCGAAAGTGGATTTTTCAACACTAACACAAGTGCGAAAAGTGGGTTTTCAACACTAACACAAGTGCGAAAAGTGGTTTCCTTCACTAACACAAGTGCGAAAAGTGGTTTTTCACACTAACACAAGTGCGAAAAGTGGTTTTTCAACACTAACACAAGTGTGAAAAATGGTTTTTCCACACTAATACAAGTGCAAAAGTGGTTTCCTGCACCAACACAAGTGCGAAAAGTGGTTTTTCAACACTAACACAAGTGCGAAAAGTGGTTTTTCAACACTAACACAGTGCGAAAAGTGGTTTGTCCACACTAATACAAGTGCAAAAGTGGTTTCCTGCACCAACACAAGTGCGAAAAGTGGTTTTTCAACAACACTAACACAAGTGCGAAAAGTGGTTTTTCAACACTAACACAAGTGCGAAAAGTGGTTTTTCCACACTAATACAAGTGCAAAAGTGGTTTCCTGCACCAACACAAGTGCGAAAAGTGGTTTTTCAACACTAACACAAGTGCGAAAAGTGGTTTTTCAACACTATCACAAGTGCAAAACGTGTTTTTTCCACACTAATACAAGTGTAAAAGTGGTTTCCTGCACCAACACAAATGCGAAAAGTGGATTTTCAACACTAACACAAATGCGAAAAGTGGATTTTCAACACTAACACAAGTGCGAAAAGTGGTTTCCTTCACTACACAAGTCCGAAAAGTGGTTTTTCAACACTAACACAAGTGCGAAAAGTGGTTTTTCAACACTAACACAAGTGCGAAAAGTGGTTTTTCCACACTAATACAAGTGCAAAAGTGGTTGCCTGCACCAACACAAGTGCGAAAAGTGGTTTTTCAACACTAACACAAGTGCGAAAAGTGGTTTTTCAACACTATCACAAGTGCAAAAAGTGTTTTTTCCACACTAATACAAGTGCAAAAGTGGTTTCCTGCACCAACACAAGTGCGAAAAGTGGTTTTTCAACACTAACACAAGTGCGAAAAGTGGTTTTTCAACACTATCACAAGTGCAAAAAGTGTTTTCTCCACACTAATACAAGTGCAAAAGTGGTTTCCTGCACCAACACAAGTGCGAAAAGTGGTTTTTCAACACTAACACAAGTGCGAAAAGTGGTTTTTCAACACTATCACAAGTGCAAAAAGTGTTTTTTCCACACTAATACAAGTGCAAAAGTGGTTTCCTGCACCAACACAAGTGGGAAAAGTGGATTTTCAACACTAACACAAGTGCGAAAAGTGGGTTTTCAACACTAACACAAGTGCGAAAAGTGGTTTCCTTCACCAACACCAGTGCGAAAAGTGGTTTTTCAACACTAACACAAGTGCGAAAAGTGGTTTCCTTCACCAACACCAGTGCGAAAAGTGGTTTTTCCACACTAATACAAGTGCAAAAGTGGTTTCCTGCACCAACACAAGTGCGAAAAGTAGTTTTTCAACACTAACACAAGTGCGAAAAGTTGTTTTTCAACACTAACACAAGTGTGAAAAGTGGTTTTTCCACACTAATACAAGTGCAAAAGTGGTTTCCTGCACCAACACAAGTGCGAAAAGTGGTTTTTCAACACGAACACAAGTGCGAAAAGTGGTTTTTCAACACTATCACAAGTGCGAAAAGTGTTTTTCACACACTAATACAAGTGCAAAAGTGGTTTCCTGCACCAACACAAGTGCGAAAAGTGGTTTTTCAACACTAACACAAGTGCGAAAAGTGGTTTTTCATCACTATCACAAGTGCAAAAAGTGTTTTTTCCACACTAATACAAGTGCAAAAGTGGTTACCTGCACCAACACATGTGCGAAAAGTGGTTTTTCAACACTAACACAAGTGCGAAAAGTGGTTTTTCATCACTATCACAAGTGCAAAAAGTGTTTTTTCCACACTAATACAAGTGCAAAAGTGGTTTCCTGCACCAACACAAGTGGGAAAAGTGGATTTTCAACACTAACACAAGTGCGAAAAGTGGTTTTTCAACACTAACACGAGTGCGAAAAGTGGTTTTTCCACACTAATACAAGTGCAAAAGTGGTTTCCTGCACCAACACAAGTGCGAAAAGTGGTTTTTCAACACTAACACAAGTGCGAAAAGTGGTTTTTCAACACTAACACAAGTGCGAAAAGTGGTTTTTCCACACTAATACAAGTGCAAAAGTGGTTTCCTGCACCAACACAAGTGCGAAAAGTTGTTTTTCAACACTAACACAAGTGCAAAAAGTGTTTTTTCAACACTATCAAAAGTGTAAAAAGTGTTTTTTCCACGCTAATACAAGTGCAAAAGTGGTTTCCTGCACCAACACAAGTGCGAAAAGTGGTTTTTCAAAACTAACACAAGTGCGAAATATGGTTTTTCAACACTATCACAAGTGCAAAAAGTGTTTTTTCCACACTAATACAAGTGCAAAAGTGGTTTCCTGCACCAACACAAGTGCGAAAAGTGGTTTTTCAACACTAACACAAGTGCGAAAAGTGGTTTTTCAACGCTATCACAAGTGCAAAAAGTGTTTTTTCCACACTAATACAAGTGCAAAAGTGGTTTCCTGCACCAACACAAGTGCGAAAAGTGGATTTTTCAACACTAACACAAGTGCGAAAAGTGGGTTTTCAACACTAACACAAGTGCGAAAAGTGGTTTACTTCACTAACACAAGTGCGTAAAGTGGTTTTTCAACACTAACACAAGTGCGAAAAGTGGTTTTTCAACACTAACACAAGTGTGAAAAATGGTTTTTCCACACTAATACAAGTGCAAAAGTGGTTTCCTGCACCAACACAAGTGAGAAAAGTGGTTTTTCAACACTAACACCAGTGCGAAAAGTGGTTTTTCAACACTAACACAAGTGCGAAAAGTGGTTTTGCCACACTAATACAAGTGCAAAAGTGGTTTCCTGCCCCAACACAAGTGCGAAAAGTGGTTTTTCAACACTAACACAAGTGCGAAAAGTGTTTTTTCAACACTAACACAAGTGCGAAAAGTGGTTTTTCCACACTAATACAAGTGCAAAAGTGGTTTCCTGCACCAACACAAGTGCGAAAAGTTGTTTTTCAACACTAACACAAGTGCAAAAAGTGTTTTTTCAACACTATCAAAAGTGCAAAAAGTGTTTTTTCCACACTAATACAAGTGCAAAAGTGGTTTCCTGCACCAACACAAGTGCGAAAAGTGTTTTTTCAACACTAACACAAGTGCGAAAAGTGGTTTTTCAACGCTATCACAAGTGCAAAAAGTGTTTTTTCCACACTAATACAAGTGCAAAAGTGGTTTCCTGCACCAACACAAGTGCGAAAAGTGGATTTTTCAACACTAACACAAGTGCGAAAAGTGGGGTTTCAACATTAACACAAGTGCGAAAAGTGGTTTCCTTCACTAACACAAGTGCGAAAAGTGGTTTTTCAACACTAACACAAGTGTGAAAAATAGTTTTTCCACACTAATACAAGTGCAAAAGTGGTTTCCTGCACCAACACAAGTGCGAAAAGTGGTTTTTCAACACAAACAAGTGCGAAAAGTGGTTTTTCAACACTAACACAAGTGCGAAAAGTGGTTTTTCCACAATAATACAAGTGCAAAAGTGGTTTCCTGCACCAACACAAGTGCGAAAAGTGGTTTTTCAACACTAACACAAGTGCGAAAAGTGGTTTTTCAATGCTATCACAAGTGCAAAAAGTGTTTTTACCACACTAATACAAGTGCAAAAGTGGTTTCCTGCACCAACACAAGTGCGAAAAGTGGATTTTTCAACACTAACACAAGTGCGAAAAGTGGGTTTTCAACACTAACACAAGTGCGAAAAGTGGTTTCCTTCACTAACACAAGTGTGAAAAGTGGTTTTTCAACACTAACACAAGTGCGAAAAGTGGTTTTTCAACACTAACACAAGTGTGAAAAGTGGTTTTTCCACACTAATACAAGTGCAAAAGTGGTTTCCTGCACCAACACAAGTGCGAAAAGTGGTTTTTCAACACTAACACGAGTGCGAAAAGTGGTTTTTCAACACTAACACAAGTGCGAAAAGTGGTTTTTTCCACACTAATACAAGTGCAAAAGTGGTTTCCTGCCCCAACACAAGTGCGAAAAGTGGTTTTTCAACACTAACACAAGTGCAAAAAGTGTTTTTTCAACACTATCACAAGTGCAAAAAGTGTTTTTTCCACACTAATACAAGTGCAAAAAGTGGTTTCCTGCACCAACACAAGTGCGAAAAGTGGATTTTCAACACTAACACAAGTGCGAAAAGTGGGTTTTCAACAATAACACAAGTGCGAAAAGTGGTTTCCTTCACTACACAAGTGCGAAAAGTGGTTTTTCAACACTAACACAAGTGCGAAAAGTGTTTTTTCAACACTAACACAAGTGCGAAAAGTGGTTTTTCCACACTAATACAAGTGCAAAAGTGGTTTCCTGCACCAACACAAGTGCGAAAAGTTGTTTTTCAACACTAACACAAGTGCAAAAAGTGTTTTTTCAACATTATCAAAAGTGCAAAAAGTGTTTTTTCCACACTAATACAAGTGCAAAAGTGGTTTCCTGCACCAACACAAGTGCGAAAAGTGGTTTTTCAACACTAACACAAGGGCGAAAAGTGGTTTTTCCACACTAATACAAGTGCAAAAGTGGTTTCCTGCACCAACACAAGTGCGAAAAGTGGTTTTTCAAAACTAACACAAGTGCGAAAAATGGTTTTTCAACACTATCACAAGTGCAAAAAGTGTTTTTTCCACACTAATACAAGTGCAAAAGTGGTTTCCTGCACCAACACAAGTGCGAAAAGTGTTTTTTCAACACTAACACAAGTGCGAAAAGTGGTTTTTCAACGCTATCACAAGTGCAAAAAGTGTTTTTTCCACACTAATACAAGTGCAAAAGTAGTTTCCTGCACCAACACAAGTGCGAAAAGTGGATTTTTCAACACTAACACAAGTGCGAAAAGTGGGCTTTCAACATTAACACAAGTGCGAAAAGTGGTTTCCTTCACTAACACAAGTGCGAAAAGTGGTTTTTCAACACTAACACAAGTGTGAAAAATAGTTTTTCCACACTAATACAAGTGCAAAAGTGGTTTCCTGCACCAACACAAGTGCGAAAAGTGGTTTTTCAACACAAACAAGTGCGAAAAGTGGTTTTTCAACACTAACACAAGTGCGAAAAGTGGTTTTTCCACAATAATACAACTGCAAAAGTGGTTTCCTGCACCAACACAAGTGCGAAAAGTGGTTTTTCAACACTAACACAAGTGCGAAAAGTGGTTTTTCAATGCTATCACAAGTGCAAAAAGTGTTTTTACCACACTAATACAAGTGCAAAAGTGGTTTCCTGCACCAACACAAGTGCAAAAAGTGGATTTTTCAACACTAACACAAGTGCGAAAAGTGGGTTTTCAACACTAACACAAGTGCGAAAAGTGGTTTCCTTCACTAACACAAGTGTGAAAAGTGGTTTTTCAACACTAACACAAGTGCGAAAAGTGGTTTTTCAACACTAACACAAGTGTGAAAAGTGGTTTTTCCACACTAATACAAGTGCAAAAGTGGTTTCCTGCACCAACACAAGTGCGAAAAGTGGTTTTTCAACACTAACACGAGTGCGAAAAGTGGTTTTTCAACACTAACACAAGTGCGAAAAGTGGTTTTTCCACACTAATACAAGTGCAAAAGTGGTTTCCTGCCCCAACACAAGTGCGAAAAGTGGTTTTTCAACACTAACACAAGTGCAAAAAGTGTTTTTTCAACACTATCACAAGTGCAAAAAGTGTTTTTTCCACACTAATACAAGTGCAAAAAGTGGTTTCCTGCACCAACACAAGTGCGAAAAGTGGATTTTCAACACTAACACAAGTGCGAAAAGTGGGTTTTCAACAATAACACAAGTGCGAAAAGTGGTTTCCTTCACTACACAAGTGCGAAAAGTGGTTTTTCAACACTAACACAAGTGCGAAAAGTGTTTTTTCAACACTAACACAAGTGCGAAAAGTGGTTTTTCCACACTAATACAAGTGCAAAAGTGGTTTCCTGCACCAACACAAGTGCGAAAAGTTGTTTTTCAACACTAACACAAGTGCAAAAAGTGTTTTTTCAACACTATCAAAAGTGCAAAAAGTGTTTTTTCCACACTAATACAAGTGCAAAAGTGGTTTCCTGCACCAACACAAGTGCGAAAAGTGGTTTTTCAACACTAACACAAGGGCGAAAAGTGGTTTTTCCACACTAATACAAGTGCAAAAGTGGTTTCCTGCACCAACACAAGTGCGAAAAGTGGTTTTTCAAAACTAACACAAGTGCGAAAAATGGTTTTTCAACACTATCACAAGTGCAAAAAGTGTTTTTTCCACACTAATACAAGTGCAAAAGTGGTTTCCTGCACCAACACAAGTGCGAAAAGTGTTTTTTCAACACTAACACAAGTGCGAAAAGTGGTTTTTCAACGCTATCACAAGTGCAAAAAGTGTTTTTTCCACACTAATACAAGTGCAAAAGTAGTTTCCTGCACCAACACAAGTGCGAAAAGTGGATTTTTCAACACTAACACAAGTGCGAAAAGTGGGCTTTCAACATTAACACAAGTGCGAAAAGTGGTTTCCTTCACTAACACAAGTGCGAAAAGTGGTTTTTCAACACTAACACAAGTGTGAAAAATAGTTTTTCCACACTAATACAAGTGCAAAAGTGGTTTCCTGCACCAACACAAGTGCGAAAAGTGGTTTTTCAACACAAACAAGTGCGAAAAGTGGTTTTTCAACACTAACACAAGTGCGAAAAGTGGTTTTTCCACAATAATACAAGTGCAAAAGTGGTTTCCTGCACCAACACAAGTGCGAAAAGTGGTTTTTCAACACTAACACAAGTGCGAAAAGTGGTTTTTCAATGCTATCCCAAGTGCAAAAAGTGTTTTTACCACACTAATACAAGTGCAAAAGTGGTTTCCTGCACCAACACAAGTGCGAAAAGTGGATTTTTCAACACTAACACAAGTGCGAAAAGTGGGTTGTCAACACTAACACAAGTGCAAAAAGTGGTTTCCTTCACTAACACAAGTGTGAAAAGTGGTTTTTCAACACTAACACAAGTGCGAAAAGTGGTTTTTCAACACTAACACAAGTGTGAAAAGTGGTTTTCCACACTAATACAAGTGCAAAAGTGGTTTCCTGCACCAACACAAGTGCGAAAAGTGGTTTTTCAACACTAACACGAGTGCGAAAAGTGGTTTTTCAACACTAACACAAGTGCGAAAAGTGGTTTTTCCACACTAATACAAGTGCAAAAGTGGTTTCCTGCCCCAACACATGTGCGAAAAGTGGTTTTTCAACACTAACACAAGTGCAAAAAGTGTTTTTTCAACACTATCACAAGTGCAAAAAGTGTTTTTTCCACACTAATACAAGTGCAAAAGTGGTTTCCTGCACCAACACAAGTTGGAAAAGTGGTTTTTCAACACTAACACAAGTGCGAAAAGTGGTTTTTCAACACTAACACAAGTGCGAAAAGTGGTTTTTCAACACCATCACAAGTGCAAAAAGTGTTTTTTCCACACTAATACAAGTGCAAAAGTGGTTTCCTGCACCAACACAAGTGCGAAAAGTGGATTTTCAACACTAACACAAGTGCGAAAAGTGGGTTTTCAACAATAACACAAGTGCGAAAAGTGGTTTCCTTCACTACACAAGTGCGAAAAGTGGTTTTTCAACACTAACACAAGTGCGAAAAGTGGTTTTTCAACACGAACACAAGTGCGAAAAGTGGTTTTTCCACACTAATACAAGTGCAAAAGTGGTTGCCTGCACCAACACAAGTGCGAAAAGTGGTTTTTCAACACTAACACAAGTGTGAAAAATGGTTTTTCCACACTAATACAAGTGCAAAAGTGGTTTCCTGCACCAACACAAGTGAGAAAAGTGGTTTTTCAACACTAACACCAGTGCGAAAAGTGGTTTTTCAACACTAACACAAGTGCGAAAAGTGGTTTTGCCAACTAATACAAGTGCAAAAGTGGTTTCCTGCCCCAACACAAGTGCGAAAAGTGGTTTTTCAACACTAACACAAGTGCGAAAAGTGTTTTTTCAACACTAACACAAGTGCGAAAAGTGGTTTTTCCACACTAATACAAGTGCAAAAGTGGTTTCCTGCACCAACACAAGTGCGAAAAGTTGTTTTTCAACACTAACACAAGTGCAAAAAGTGTTTTTTCAACACTATCAAAAGTGCAAAAAGTGTTTTTTCCACACTAATACAAGTGCAAAAGTGGTTTCCTGCACCAACACAAGTGCGAAAAGTGTTTTTTCAACACTAACACAAGTGCGAAAAGTGGTTTTTCAACGCTATCACAAGTGCAAAAAGTGTTTTTTCCACACTAATACAAGTGCAAAAGTGGTTTCCTGCACCAACACAAGTGCGAAAAGTGGATTTTTCAACACTAACACAAGTGCGAAAAGTGGGCTTTCAACATTAACACAAGTGCGAAAAGTGGTTTCCTTCACTAACACAAGTGCGAAAAGTGGTTTTTCAACACTAACACAAGTGTGAAAAATAGTTTTTCCACACTAATACAAGTGCAAAAGTGGTTTCCTGCACCAACACAAGTGCGAAAAGTGGTTTTTCAACACAAACAAGTGCGAAAAGTGGTTTTTCAACACTAACACAAGTGCGAAAAGTGGTTTTTCCACAATAATACAAGTGCAAAAGTGGTTTCCTGCACCAACACAAGTGCGAAAAGTGGTTTTTCAACACTAACACAAGTGCGAAAAGTGGTTTTTCAATGCTATCACAAGTGCAAAAAGTGTTTTTACCACACTAATACAAGTGCAAAAGTGGTTTCCTGCACCAACACAAGTGCGAAAAGTGGATTTTTCAACACTAACACAAGTGCGAAAAGTGGGTTTTCAACACTAACACAAGTGCGAAAAGTGGTTTCCTTCACTAACACAAGTGTGAAAAGTGGTTTTTCAACACTAACACAAGTGCGAAAAGTGGTTTTTCAACACTAACACAAGTGTGAAAAGTGGTTTTTCCACACTAATACAAGTGCAAAAGTGGTTTCCTGCACCAACACAAGTGCGAAAAGTGGTTTTTCAACACTAACACGAGTGCGAAAAGTGGTTTTTCAACACTAACACAAGTGCGAAAAGTGGTTTTTCCACACTAATACAAGTGCAAAAGTGGTTTCCTGCCCCAACACAAGTGCGAAAAGTGGTTTTTCAACACTAACACAAGTGCAAAAAGTGTTTTTTCAACACTATCACAAGTGCAAAAAGTGTTTTTTCCACACTAATACAAGTGCAAAAAGTGGTTTCCTGCACCAACACAAGTGCGAAAAGTGGATTTTCAACACTAACACAAGTGCGAAAAGTGGGTTTTCAACAATAACACAAGTGCGAAAAGTGGTTTCCTTCACTACACAAGTGCGAAAAGTGGTTTTTCAACACTAACACAAGTGCGAAAAGTGTTTTTTCAACACTAACACAAGTGCGAAAAGTGGTTTTTCCACACTAATACAAGTGCAAAAGTGGTTGCCTGCACCAACACAAGTGCGAAAAGTTGTTTTTCAACACTAACACAAGTGCAAAAAGTGTTTTTTCAACACTATCAAAAGTGCAAAAAGTGTTTTTTCCACACTAATACAAGTGCAAAAGTGGTTTCCTGCACCAACACAAGTGCGAAAAGTGGTTTTTCAACACTAACACAAGGGCGAAAAGTGGTTTTTCCACACTAATACAAGTGCAAAAGTGGTTTCCTGCACCAACACAAGTGCGAAAAGTGGTTTTTCAAAACTAACACAAGTGCGAAAAATGGTTTTTCAACACTATCACAAGTGCAAAAAGTGTTTTTTCCACACTAATACAAGTGCAAAAGTGGTTTCCTGCACCAACACAAGTGCGAAAAGTGTTTTTTCAACACTAACACAAGTGCGAAAAGTGGTTTTTCAACGCTATCACAAGTGCAAAAAGTGTTTTTTCCACACTAATACAAGTGCAAAAGTAGTTTCCTGCACCAACACAAGTGCGAAAAGTGGATTTTTCAACACTAACACAAGTGCGAAAAGTGGGCTTTCAACATTAACACAAGTGCGAAAAGTGGTTTCCTTCACTAACACAAGTGCGAAAAGTGGTTTTTCAACACTAACACAAGTGTGAAAAATAGTTTTTCCACACTAATACAAGTGCAAAAGTGGTTTCCTGCACCAACACAAGTGCGAAAAGTGGTTTTTCAACACAAACAAGTGCGAAAAGTGGTTTTTCAACACTAACACAAGTGCGAAAAGTGGTTTTTCCACAATAATACAAGTGCAAAAGTGGTTTCCTGCACCAACACAAGTGCGAAAAGTGGTTTTTCAACACTAACACAAGTGCGAAAAGTGGTTTTTCAATGCTATCACAAGTGCAAAAAGTGTTTTTACCACACTAATACAAGTGCAAAAGTGGTTTCCTGCACCAACACAAGTGCGAAAAGTGGATTTTTCAACACTAACACAAGTGCGAAAAGTGGGTTTTCAACACTAACACAAGTGCGAAAAGTGGTTTCCTTCACTAACACAAGTGTGAAAAGTGGTTTTTCAACACTAACACAAGTGCGAAAAGTGGTTTTTCAACACTAACACAAGTGTGAAAAGTGGTTTTTCCACACTAATACAAGTGCAAAAGTGGTTTCCTGCACCAACACAAGTGCGAAAAGTGGTTTTTCAACACTAACACGAGTGCGAAAAGTGGTTTTTCAACACTAACACAAGTGCGAAAAGTGGTTTTTCCACACTAATACAAGTGCAAAAGTGGTTTCCTGCCCCAACACAAGTGCGAAAAGTGGTTTTTCAACACTAACACAAGTGCAAAAAGTGTTTTTTCAACACTATCACAAGTGCAAAAAGTGTTTTTTCCACACTAATACAAGTGCAAAAAGTGGTTTCCTGCACCAACACAAGTGCGAAAAGTGGATTTTCAACACTAACACAAGTGCGAAAAGTGGGTTTTCAACAATAACACAAGTGCGAAAAGTGGTTTCCTTCACTACACAAGTGCGAAAAGTGGTTTTTCAACACTAACACAAGTGCGAAAAGTGTTTTTTCAACACTAACACAAGTGCGAAAAGTGGTTTTTCCACACTAATACAAGTGCAAAAGTGGTTTCCTGCACCAACACAAGTGCGAAAAGTTGTTTTTCAACACTAACACAAGTGCAAAAAGTGTTTTTTCAACACTATCAAAAGTGCAAAAAGTGTTTTTTCCACACTAATACAAGTGCAAAAGTGGTTTCCTGCACCAACACAAGTGCGAAAAGTGGTTTTTCAACACTAACACAAGGGCGAAAAGTGGTTTTTCCACACTAATACAAGTGCAAAAGTGGTTTCCTGCACCAACACAAGTGCGAAAAGTGGTTTTTCAAAACTAACACAAGTGCGAAAAATGGTTTTTCAACACTATCACAAGTGCAAAAAGTGTTTTTTCCACACTAATACAAGTGCAAAAGTGGTTTCCTGCACCAACACAAGTGCGAAAAGTGTTTTTTCAACACTAACACAAGTGCGAAAAGTGGTTTTTCAACGCTATCACAAGTGCAAAAAGTGTTTTTTCCACACTAATACAAGTGCAAAAGTAGTTTCCTGCACCAACACAAGTGCGAAAAGTGGATTTTTCAACACTAACACAAGTGCGAAAAGTGGGCTTTCAACATTAACACAAGTGCGAAAAGTGGTTTCCTTCACTAACACAAGTGCGAAAAGTGGTTTTTCAACACTAACACAAGTGTGAAAAATAGTTTTTCCACACTAATACAAGTGCAAAAGTGGTTTCCTGCACCAACACAAGTGCGAAAAGTGGTTTTTCAACACAAACAAGTGCGAAAAGTGGTTTTTCAACACTAACACAAGTGCGAAAAGTGGTTTTTCCACAATAATACAAGTGCAAAAGTGGTTTCCTGCACCAACACAAGTGCGAAAAGTGGTTTTTCAACACTAACACAAGTGCGAAAAGTGGTTTTTCAATGCTATCCCAAGTGCAAAAAGTGTTTTTACCACACTAATACAAGTGCAAAAGTGGTTTCCTGCACCAACACAAGTGCGAAAAGTGGATTTTTCAACACTAACACAAGTGCGAAAAGTGGGTTTTCAACACTAACACAAGTGCAAAAAGTGGTTTCCTTCACTAACACAAGTGTGAAAAGTGGTTTTTCAACACTAACACAAGTGCGAAAAGTGGTTTTTCAACACTAACACAAGTGTGAAAAGTGGTTTTTCCACACTAATACAAGTGCAAAAGTGGTTTCCTGCACCAACACAAGTGCGAAAAGTGGTTTTTCAACACTAACACGAGTGCGAAAAGTGGTTTTTCAACACTAACACAAGTGCGAAAAGTGGTTTTTCCACACTAATACAAGTGCAAAAGTGGTTTCCTGCCCCAACACATGTGCGAAAAGTGGTTTTTCAACACTAACACAAGTGCAAAAAGTGTTTTTTCAACACTATCACAAGTGCAAAAAGTGTTTTTTCCACACTAATACAAGTGCAAAAGTGGTTTCCTGCACCAACACAAGTTGGAAAAGTGGTTTTTCAACACTAACACAAGTGCGAAAAGTGGTTTTTCAACACTAACACAAGTGCGAAAAGTGGTTTTTCAACACCATCACAAGTGCAAAAAGTGTTTTTTCCACACTAATACAAGTGCAAAAGTGGTTTCCTGCACCAACACAAGTGCGAAAAGTGGATTTTCAACACTAACACAAGTGCGAAAAGTGGGTTTTCAACAATAACACAAGTGCGAAAAGTGGTTTCCTTCACTACACAAGTGCGAAAAGTGGTTTTTCAACACTAACACAAGTGCGAAAAGTGGTTTTTCAACACGAACACAAGTGCGAAAAGTGGTTTTTCCACACTAATACAAGTGCAAAAGTGGTTGCCTGCACCAACACAAGTGCGAAAAGTGGTTTTTCAACACTAACGCAAGTGCGAAAAGTGGTTTTTCAACACTATCACAAGTGCAAAAAGTGTTTTTTCCACACTAATACAAGTGCAAAAGTGGTTTCCTGCACGAACACAAGTGCGAAAAGTGGTTTTTCAACACTAACACAAGTGGGAAAATTGGTTTTTCAACACTATCACAAGTGCAAAAAGTGTTTTCTCCACACTAATACAAGTGCAAAAGTGGTTACCTGCACCAACACATGTGCGAAAAGTGGTTTTTCAACACTAACACAAGTGCGAAAAGTGGTTTTTCATCACTATCACAAGTGCAAAAAGTGTTTTTTCCACACTAATACAAGTGCAAAAGTGGTTTCCTGCACCAACACAAGTGGGAAAAGTGGATTTTCAACACTAACACAAGTGCGAAAAGTGGTTTTTCAACACTAACACGAGTGCGAAAAGTGGTTTTTCCACACTAATACAAGTGCAAAAGTGGTTTCCTGCACCAACACAAGTGCGAAAAGTGGTTTTTCAACACTAACACAAGTGCGAAAAGTGGTTTTTCAACACTAACACAAGTGCGAAAAGTGGTTTTTCCACACTAATACAAGTGCAAAAGTGGTTTCCTGCACCAACACAAGTGCGAAAAGTTGTTTTTCAACACTAACACAAGTGCAAAAAGTGTTTTTTCAACACTATCAAAAGTGTAAAAAGTGTTTTTTCCACGCTAATACAAGTGCAAAAGTGGTTTCCTGCACCAACACAAGTGCGAAAAGTGGTTTTTCAAAACTAACACAAGTGCGAAATATGGTTTTTCAACACTATCACAAGTGCAAAAAGTGTTTTTTCCACACTAATACAAGTGCAAAAGTGGTTTCCTGCACCAACACAAGTGCGAAAAGTGGTTTTTCAACACTAACACAAGTGCGAAAAGTGGTTTTTCAACGCTATCACAAGTGCAAAAAGTGTTTTTTCCACACTAATACAAGTGCAAAAGTGGTTTCCTGCACCAACACAAGTGCGAAAAGTGGATTTTTCAACACTAACACAAGTGCGAAAAGTGGGTTTTCAACACTAACACAAGTGCGAAAAGTGGTTTACTTCACTAACACAAGTGCGTAAAGTGGTTTTTCAACACTAACACAAGTGCGAAAAGTGGTTTTTCAACACTAACACAAGTGTGAAAAATGGTTTTTCCACACTAATACAAGTGCAAAAGTGGTTTCCTGCACCAACACAAGTGAGAAAAGTGGTTTTTCAACACTAACACCAGTGCGAAAAGTGGTTTTTCAACACTAACACAAGTGCGAAAAGTGGTTTTGCCACACTAATACAAGTGCAAAAGTGGTTTCCTGCCCCAACACAAGTGCGAAAAGTGGTTTTTCAACACTAACACAAGTGCGAAAAGTGTTTTTTCAACACTAACACAAGTGCGAAAAGTGGTTTTTCCACACTAATACAAGTGCAAAAGTGGTTTCCTGCACCAACACAAGTGCGAAAAGTTGTTTTTCAACACTAACACAAGTGCAAAAAGTGTTTTTTCAACACTATCAAAAGTGCAAAAAGTGTTTTTTCCACACTAATACAAGTGCAAAAGTGGTTTCCTGCACCAACACAAGTGCGAAAAGTGTTTTTTCAACACTAACACAAGTGCGAAAAGTGGTTTTTCAACGCTATCACAAGTGCAAAAAGTGTTTTTTCCACACTAATACAAGTGCAAAAGTGGTTTCCTGCACCAACACAAGTGCGAAAAGTGGATTTTTCAACACTAACACAAGTGCGAAAAGTGGGCTTTCAACATTAACACAAGTGCGAAAAGTGGTTTCCTTCACTAACACAAGTGCGAAAAGTGGTTTTTCAACACTAACACAAGTGTGAAAAATAGTTTTTCCACACTAATACAAGTGCAAAAGTGGTTTCCTGCACCAACACAAGTGCGAAAAGTGGTTTTTCAACACAAACAAGTGCGAAAAGTGGTTTTTCAACACTAACACAAGTGCGAAAAGTGGTTTTTCCACAATAATACAAGTGCAAAAGTGGTTTCCTGCACCAACACAAGTGCGAAAAGTGGTTTTTCAACACTAACACAAGTGCGAAAAGTGGTTTTTCAATGCTATCACAAGTGCAAAAAGTGTTTTTACCACACTAATACAAGTGCAAAAGTGGTTTCCTGCACCAACACAAGTGCGAAAAGTGGATTTTTCAACACTAACACAAGTGCGAAAAGTGGGTTTTCAACACCAACACAAGTGCGAAAAGTGGTTTCCTTCACTAACACAAGTGTGAAAAGTGGTTTTTCAACACTAACACAAGTGCGAAAAGTGGTTTTTCAACACTAACACAAGTGTGAAAAGTGGTTTTTCCACACTAATACAAGTGCAAAAGTGGTTTCCTGCACCAACACAAGTGCGAAAAGTGGTTTTTCAACACTAACACGAGTGCGAAAAGTGGTTTTTCAACACTAACACAAGTGCGAAAAGTGGTTTTTCCACACTAATACAAGTGCAAAAGTGGTTTCCTGCCCCAACACAAGTGCGAAAAGTGGTTTTTCAACACTAACACAAGTGCAAAAAGTGTTTTTTCAACACTATCACAAGTGCAAAAAGTGTTTTTTCCACACTAATACAAGTGCAAAAAGTGGTTTCCTGCACCAACACAAGTGCGAAAAGTGGATTTTCAACACTAACACAAGTGCGAAAAGTGGGTTTTCAACAATAACACAAGTGCGAAAAGTGGTTTCCTTCACTACACAAGTGCGAAAAGTGGTTTTTCAACACTAACACAAGTGCGAAAAGTGTTTTTTCAACACTAACACAAGTGCGGAAAGTGGTTTTTCCACACTAATACAAGTGCAAAAGTGGTTTCCTGCACCAACACAAGTGCGAAAAGTTGTTTTTCAACACTAACACAAGTGCAAAAAGTGTTTTTTCAACACTATCAAAAGTGCAAAAAGTGTTTTTTCCACACTAATACAAGTGCAAAAGTGGTTTCCTGCACCAACACAAGTGCGAAAAGTGGTTTTTCAACACTAACACAAGGGCGAAAAGTGGTTTTTCCACACTAATACAAGTGCAAAAGTGGTTTCCTGCACCAACACAAGTGCGAAAAGTGGTTTTTCAAAACTAACACAAGTGCGAAAAATGGTTTTTCAACACTATCACAAGTGCAAAAAGTGTTTTTTCCACACTAATACAAGTGCAAAAGTGGTTTCCTGCACCAACACAAGTGCGAAAAGTGTTTTTTCAACACTAACACAAGTGCGAAAAGTGGTTTTTCAACGCTATCACAAGTGCAAAAAGTGTTTTTTCCACACTAATACAAGTGCAAAAGTAGTTTCCTGCACCAACACAAGTGCGAAAAGTGGATTTTTCAACACTAACACAAGTGCGAAAAGTGGGCTTTCAACATTAACACAAGTGCGAAAAGTGGTTTCCTTCACTAACACAAGTGCGAAAAGTGGTTTTTCAACACTAACACAAGTGTGAAAAATAGTTTTTCCACACTAATACAAGTGCAAAAGTGGTTTCCTGCACCAACACAAGTGCGAAAAGTGGTTTTTCAACACAAACAAGTGCGAAAAGTGGTTTTTCAACACTAACACAAGTGCGAAAAGTGGTTTTTCCACAATAATACAAGTGCAAAAGTGGTTTCCTGCACCAACACAAGTGCGAAAAGTGGTTTTTCAACACTAACACAAGTGCGAAAAGTGGTTTTTCAATGCTATCCCAAGTGCAAAAAGTGTTTTTACCACACTAATACAAGTGCAAAAGTGGTTTCCTGCACCAACACAAGTGCGAAAAGTGGATTTTTCAACACTAACACAAGTGCGAAAAGTGGGTTTTCAACACTAACACAAGTGCAAAAAGTGGTTTCCTTCACTAACACAAGTGTGAAAAGTGGTTTTTCAACACTAACACAAGTGCGAAAAGTGGTTTTTCAACACTAACACAAGTGTGAAAAGTGGTTTTTCCACACTAATACAAGTGCAAAAGTGGTTTCCTGCACCAACACAAGTGCGAAAAGTGGTTTTTCAACACTAACACGAGTGCGAAAAGTGGTTTTTCAACACTAACACAAGTGCGAAAAGTGGTTTTTCCACACTAATACAAGTGCAAAAGTGGTTTCCTGCCCCAACACATGTGCGAAAAGTGGTTTTTCAACACTAACACAAGTGCAAAAAGTGTTTTTTCAACACTATCACAAGTGCAAAAAGTGTTTTTTCCACACTAATACAAGTGCAAAAGTGGTTTCCTGCACCAACACAAGTTGGAAAAGTGGTTTTTCAACACTAACACAAGTGCGAAAAGTGGTTTTTCAACACTAACACAAGTGTGAAAAGTGGTTTTTCAACACCATCACAAGTGCAAAAAGTGTTTTTTCCACACTAATACAAGTGCAAAAGTGGTTTCCTGCACCAACACAAGTGCGAAAAGTGGATTTTCAACACTAACACAAGTGCGAAAAGTGGGTTTTCAACAATAACACAAGTGCGAAAAGTGGTTTCCTTCACTACACAAGTGCGAAAAGTGGTTTTTCAACACTAACACAAGTGCGAAAAGTGGTTTTTCAACACGAACACAAGTGCGAAAAGTGGTTTTTCCACACTAATACAAGTGCAAAAGTGGTTGCCTGCACCAACACAAGTGCGAAAAGTGGTTTTTCAACACTAACGCAAGTGCGAAAAGTGGTTTTTCAACACTATCACAAGTGCAAAAAGTGTTTTTTCCACACTAATACAAGTGCAAAAGTGGTTTCCTGCACCAACACAAGTGCGAAAAGTGGTTTTTCAACACTAACACAAGTGGGAAAATTGGTTTTTCAACACTATCACAAGTGCAAAAAGTGTTTTCTCCACACTAATACAAGTGCAAAAGTGGTTTCCTGCACCAACACAAGTGCGAAAAGTGGTTTTTCAACACTAACACAAGTGCGAAAAGTGGTTTTTCAACACTATCACAAGTGCAAAAAGTGGTTTTTCCACACTAATACAAGTGCAAAAGTGGTTTCCTGCACCAACACAAGTGCGAAAAGTGGTTTTTCAAAACTAACACAAGTGCGAAAAATGGTTTTTCAACACTATCACAAGTGCAAAAAGTGTTTTTTCCACACTAATACAAGTGCAAAAGTGGTTTCCTGCACCAACCCAAGTGCGAAAAGTGGTTTTTCAACACTAACACAAGTGCGAAAAGTGGGTTTTCAAAGCTATCACAAGTGCAAAAAGTGTTTTTTCCACACTAATACAAGTGCAAAAGTGGTTTCCTGCACCAACACAAGTGCGAAAAGTGGATTTTTCAACACTAACACAAGTGCGAAAAGTGGGTTTTCAACACTAAAACAAGTGCGAAAAGTGGTTTCCTTCACTAACACAAGTGCGAAAAGTGGTTTTTCAACACTAACACAAGTGCGAAAAGTGGTTTTTCAACACTAACACAAGTGTGAAAAATGGTTTTTCCACACTAATACAAGTGCAAAAGTGGTTTCCTGCACCAACACAAGTGCGAAAAGTGGTTTTTCAACACTAACACAAGTGCGAAAAGTGGTTTTTCAACACTAACACAAGTGCGAAAAGTGGTTTTTCCACACTAATACAAGTGCAAAAGTGGTTTCCTGCACCAACACAAGTGCGAAGAGTGGTTTTTCAACACTAACACAAGTGCGAAAAGTGGTTTTTCAATGCTATCACAAGTGCAAAAAGTGTTTTTTCCACACTAATACAAGTGCAAAAGTGGTTTCCTGCACCAACACAAGTGCGAAAAGTGGATTTTTCAACACTAACACAAGTGCGAAAAGTGGGTTTTCAACACTAACACAAGTGCGAAAAGTGGTTTCCTTCACTAACACAAGTGCGAAAAGTGGTTTTTCAACACTAACACAAGTGCGAAAAGTGGTTTTTCAACACTAACACAAGTGTGAAAAGTGGTTTTTCCACACTAATACAAGTGCAAAAGTGGTTTCCTGCACCAACACAAGTGCGAAAAGTGGTTTTTCAACACTAACACAAGTGCGAAAAGTGGTTTTTCAACACTAACACAAGTGCGAAAAGTGGTTTTTCCACACTAATACAAGTGCAAAAGTGGTTTCCTGCCCCAACACAAGTGCGAAAAGTGGTTTTTCAACACTAACACAAGTGCAAAAAGTGTTTTTTCAACACTATCACAAGTGCAAAAAGTGTTTTTTCCACACTAATACAAGTGCAAAAGTGGTTTCCTGCACCAACACAAGTGCGAAAAGTGGTTTTTCAACACTAACACAAGTGCGAAAAGTGGTTTTTCAACACTAACACAAATGCGAAAAGTGGTTTTTCAACACTATCACAAGTGCAAAAAGTGTTTTTTCCACACTAATACAAGTGCAAAAGTGGTTTCCTGCACCAACACAAGTGCGAAAAGTGGATTTTCAACACTAACACAAGTGCGAAAAGTGGGTTTTCAACACTAACACAAGTGCCAAAAGTGGTTTCCTTCACTACACAAGTGCGAAAAGTGGTTTTACAACACTAACACAAGTGCGAAAAGTAGTTTTTCAACACTAACACAAGTGCGAAAAGTGGTTTTTCCACACTAATACAAGTGCAAAAGTGGTTGCCTGCACAAACACAAGTGCGAAAAGTGGTTTTTCAACACTAACCCAAGTGGAAAAAGTGGTTTTTCAACACTATCACAAGTGCAAAAAGTGTTTTTTCCACACTAATACAAGTGCAAAAGTGGTTTCCTGCACCAACACAAGTGCGAAATGTGGTTTTTCAACACTAACACAAGTGCGAAAAGTGGTTTTTCAACACTAATACAAATGCGAAAAGTGGTTTTTCAACACTATCACAAGTGCAAAAAGTGTTTTTTCCACACTAATACAAGTGCAAAAGTGGTTTCCTGCACCAACACAAGTGCGAATAGTGGATTTTGAACACTAACACAAGTGCGAAAAGTGGTTTTTCAACACTAACACAAGTGCGAAAAGTTGTTTTTCAACACTAACACAAGTGTGAAAAGTGGTTTTTCCACACTAATACAAGTGCAATAGTGGTTTCCTGCACCAACACAAGTGCGAAAAGTGGTTTTTCAACACTAACACAAGTGCGAAAAGTGGTTTTTCAACACTAACACAAGTGCGAAAAGTGGTTTTTCCACACTAATACAAGTGCAAAAGTGGTTTCCTGCCCCAACACAAGTGCGAAAAGTGGTTTTTCAACACTAACACAAGTGCGAAAAGTGGGTTTTCAACACTAACTCAAGTGCGAAAAGTGGTTTTTCAACACTACCACAGGTGCAAAAAGTGGTTTTCCACACTAATACAAGTGCAAAAGTGGTTTCCTGCACCAACACAAGTGCGAAAAGTGGTTTTTCAACACTAACACAAGTGCGAAAAGTGGTTTTTCAACACTAACACAAGTGCGAAAAGTGGTTTTTCAACACTATCACAATTGCAAAAAGTGTTTTTTCAACACTAACACAAGTGCGAAAAGTGGTTTTTCCACACTAATACAAGTGCAAAAGTGGTTTCCTGCACCAACACAAGTGCAAAAAGTGGTTTTCCACACTAATACAAGTGCAAAAGTGGTTTCCTGCACCAACACAAGTGCGAAAAGTGGTTTTTCAACACTAACACAAGTGCGAAAAGTGGTTTTTCAACACTAACACAAGTGCGAAAAGTGGTTTTTCCACACTAATACAAGTGCAAAAGTGTTTCCTGCACCAACACAAGTGCAAAAAGTGGTTTTTCAACACTAACACAAGTGCGAAAAGTGGTTTTTCCACACTAATACAATTGCAAAAGTGGTTTCCTGCACCAACATAAGTGCGAAAAGTGGTTTTTCAAAACTAACACAAGTGCGAAAAATGGTTTTTCAACACTCTCACAAGTGCAAAAAGTGTTTTTTGCACACTAATACAAGTGCAAAAGTGGTTTCCTGCACCAAACCAAGTGCGAAAAGTGGTTTTTCAACACTAACACAAGTGCGAAAAGTGGTTTTTCCACACTAATACAAGTGCAAAAGTGGTTTCCTGCACCAACACAAGTGCGAAAAGTGGATTTTTCAACACTAACACAAGTGCGAAAAGTGGGCTTTCAACACTAACACAAGTGCGAAAAGTGGTTTCCTTCACTAACACAAGTGCGAAAAGTGGTTTTTCAACACTGACACAAGTGCGAAAAGTGGTTTTTCAACAATAACACAAGTGTGAAAAATGGTTTTTCCACACTAATACAAGTGCAAAAGTGGTTTCCTGCACCAACACAAGTGCGAAAAGTGGTTTTTCAACACTAACACAAGTGCGAAAAGTTGTTTTTCAACACTAACACAAGTGCGAAAAGTGGTTTTTCCACACTAATACAAGTGCAAAAGTGGTTTCCTGCACCAACACAAGTGCGAAAAGTGGTTTTTCAACACTAACACAAGTGCGAAAAGTGGTTTTACAATGCTATCACAAGTGCAAAAAGTGTTTTTTCCACACTAATACAAGTGCAAAAGTGGTTTCCTGCACCAACACAAGTGCGAAAAGTGGATTTTTCAACACTAACACAAGTGCGAAAAGTGGGTTTTCAACACTAACACAAGTGCGAAAAGTGGTTTCCTTCACTAACACAAGTGCGAAAAGTGGTTTTTCAACACTAACACAAGTGCGAAAAGTGGTTTTTCAACACTAACACAAGTGTGAAAAGTGGTTTTTCCACACTAATATAAGTGCAAAAGTGGTTTCCTGCACCAACACAAGTGCGAAAAATGGTTTTTCAACACTAACACAAGTGCGAAAAGTGGTTTTTCAACACTAACACAAGTGCGAAAAGTGGTTTTTCCACACTAATACAAGTGCAAAAGTGGTTTCGTGCCCCAACACAAGTGCGAAAAGTGGTTTTTCAACACTAACACAAGTGCAAAAAGTGTTTTTTCAACACTATCACAAGTGCAAAAAGTGTTTTTTCCACACTAATACAAGTGCAAAAGTGGTTTCCTGCACCAACACAAGTGCGAAAAGTGGATTTTCAACACTAACACAAGTGCGAAAAGTGGGTTTTCAACAATAACACAAGTGCGAAAAGTGGTTTCCTTCACTACACAAGTGCGAAAAGTGGTTTTTCAACACTAACACAAGTGCGAAAAGTGGTTTTTCAACACGAACACAAGTGCGAAAAGTGGTTTTTCCACACTAATACAAGTGCAAAAGTGGTTGCCTGCACCAACACAAGTGCGAAAAGTGGTTTTTCAACACTAACGCAAGTGCGAAAAGTGGTTTTTCAACACTATCACAAGTGCAAAAAGTGTTTTTTCCACACTAATACAAGTGCAAAAGTGGTTTCCTGCACCAACACAAGTGCGAAAAGTGGTTTTTCAACACTAACACAAGTGGGAAAATTGGTTTTTCAACACTATCACAAGTGCAAAAAGTGTTTTCTCCACACTAATACAAGTGCAAAAGTGGTTTCCTGCACCAACACAAGTGCGAAAAGTGGTTTTTCAACACTAACACAAGTGCGAAAAGTGGTTTTTCAACACTATCACAAGTGCAAAAAGTGGTTTTTCCACACTAATACAAGTGCAAAAGTGGTTTCCTGCACCAACACAAGTGCGAAAAGTGGATTTTCAAAACTAACACAAGTGCGAAAAATGGTTTTTCAACACTATCACAAGTGCAAAAAGTGTTTTTTCCACACTAATACAAGTGCAAAAGTGGTTTCCTGCACCAACCCAAGTGCGAAAAGTGGTTTTTCAACACTAACACAAGTGCGAAAAGTGGGTTTTCAAAGCTATCACAAGTGCAAAAAGTGTTTTTTCCACACTAATACAAGTGCAAAAGTGGTTTCCTGCACCAACACAAGTGCGAAAAGTGGATTTTTCAACACTAACACAAGTGCGAAAAGTGGGTTTTCAACACTAAAACAAGTGCGAAAAGTGGTTTCCTTCACTAACACAAGTGCGAAAAGTGGTTTTTCAACACTAACACAAGTGCGAAAAGTGGTTTTTCAACACTAACACAAGTGTGAAAAATGGTTTTTCCACACTAATACAAGTGCAAAAGTGGTTTCCTGCACCAACACAAGTGCGAAAAGTGGTTTTTCAACACTAACACAAGTGCGAAAAGTGGTTTTTCAACACTAACACAAGTGCGAAAAGTGGTTTTTCCACACTAATACAAGTGCAAAAGTGGTTTCCTGCACCAACACAAGTGCGAAGAGTGGTTTTTCAACACTAACACAAGTGCGAAAAGTGGTTTTTCAATGCTATCACAAGTGCAAAAAGTGTTTTTTCCACACTAATACAAGTGCAAAAGTGGTTTCCTGCACCAACACAAGTGCGAAAAGTGGATTTTTCAACACTAACACAAGTGCGAAAAGTGGGTTTTCAACACTAACACAAGTGCGAAAAGTGGTTTCCTTCACTAACACAAGTGCGAAAAGTGGTTTTTCAACACTAACACAAGTGCGAAAAGTGGTTTTTCAACACTAACACAAGTGTGAAAAGTGGTTTTTCCACACTAATACAAGTGCAAAAGTGGTTTCCTGCACCAACACAAGTGCGAAAAGTGGTTTTTCAACACTAACACAAGTGCGAAAAGTGGTTTTTCAACACTAACACAAGTGCGAAAAGTGATTTTTCCACACTAATACAAGTGCAAAAGTGGTTTCCTGCCCCAACACAAGTGCGAAAAGTGGTTTTTCAACACTAACACAAGTGCAAAAAGTGTTTTTTCAACACTATCACAAGTGCAAAAAGTGTTTTTTCCACACTAATACAAGTGCAAAAGTGGTTTCCTGCACCAACACAAGTGCGAAAAGTGGTTTTTCAACACTAACACAAGTGCGAAAAGTGGTTTTTCAACACTAACACAAATGCGAAAAGTGGTTTTTCAACACTATCACAAGTGCAAAAAGTGTTTTTTCCACACTAATACAAGTGCAAAAGTGGTTTCCTGCACCAACACAAGTGCGAAAAGTGGATTTTCAACACTAACACAAGTGCGAAAAGTGGGTTTTCAACACTAACACAAGTGCCAAAAGTGGTTTCCTTCACTACACAAGTGCGAAAAGTGGTTTTACAACACTAACACAAGTGCGAAAAGTAGTTTTTCAACACTAACACAAGTGCGAAAAGTGGTTTTTCCACACTAATACAAGTGCAAAAGTGGTTGCCTGCACAAACACAAGTGCGAAAAGTGGTTTTTCAACACTAACCCAAGTGGAAAAAGTGGTTTTTCAACACTATCACAAGTGCAAAAAGTGTTTTTTCCACACTAATACAAGTGCAAAAGTGGTTTCCTGCACCAACACAAGTGCGAAATGTGGTTTTTCAACACTAACACAAGTGCGAAAAGTGGTTTTTCAACACTAATACAAATGCGAAAAGTGGTTTTTCAACACTATCACAAGTGCAAAAAGTGTTTTTTCCACACTAATACAAGTGCAAAAGTGGTTTCCTGCACCAACACAAGTGCGAATAGTGGATTTTGAACACTAACACAAGTGCGAAAAGTGGTTTTTCAACACTAACACAAGTGCGAAAAGTTGTTTTTCAACACTAACACAAGTGTGAAAAGTGGTTTTTCCACACTAATACAAGTGCAATAGTGGTTTCCTGCACCAACACAAGTGCGAAAAGTGGTTTTTCAACACTAACACAAGTGCGAAAAGTGGTTTTTCAACACTAACACAAGTGCGAAAAGTGGTTTTTCCACACTAATACAAGTGCAAAAGTGGTTTCCTGCCCCAACACAAGTGCGAAAAGTGGTTTTTCAACACTAACACAAGTGCGAAAAGTGGGTTTTCAACACTAACTCAAGTGCGAAAAGTGGTTTTTCAACACTACCACAGGTGCAAAAAGTGGTTTTCCACACTAATACAAGTGCAAAAGTGGTTTCCTGCACCAACACAAGTGCGAAAAGTGGTTTTTCAACACTAACACAAGTGCGAAAAGTGGTTTTTCAACACTAACACAAGTGCGAAAAGTGGTTTTTCAACACTATCACAATTGCAAAAAGTGTTTTTTCAACACTAACACAAGTGCGAAAAGTGGTTTTTCCACACTAATACAAGTGCAAAAGTGGTTTCCTGCACCAACACAAGTGCAAAAAGTGGTTTTCCACACTAATACAAGTGCAAAAGTGGTTTCCTGCACCAACACAAGTGCGAAAAGTGGTTTTTCAACACTAACACAAGTGCGAAAAGTGGTTTTTCAACACTAACACAAGTGCGAAAAGTGGTTTTTCCACACTAATACAAGTGCAAAAGTGTTTCCTGCACCAACACAAGTGCAAAAAGTGGTTTTTCAACACTAACACAAGTGCGAAAAGTGGTTTTTCCACACTAATACAATTGCAAAAGTGGTTTCCTGCACCAACATAAGTGCGAAAAGTGGTTTTTCAAAACTAACACAAGTGCGAAAAATGGTTTTTCAACACTCTCACAAGTGCAAAAAGTGTTTTTTGCACACTAATACAAGTGCAAAAGTGGTTTCCTGCACCAAACCAAGTGCGAAAAGTGGTTTTTCAACACTAACACAAGTGCGAAAAGTGGTTTTTCCACACTAATACAAGTGCAAAAGTGGTTTCCTGCACCAACACAAGTGCGAAAAGTGGATTTTTCAACACTAACACAAGTGCGAAAAGTGGGCTTTCAACACTAACACAAGTGCGAAAAGTGGTTTCCTTCACTAACACAAGTGCGAAAAGTGGTTTTTCAACACTGACACAAGTGCGAAAAGTGGTTTTTCAACAATAACACAAGTGTGAAAAATGGTTTTTCCACACTAATACAAGTGCAAAAGTGGTTTCCTGCACCAACACAAGTGCGAAAAGTGGTTTTTCAACACTAACACAAGTGCGAAAAGTTGTTTTTCAACACTAACACAAGTGCGAAAAGTGGTTTTTCCACACTAATACAAGTGCAAAAGTGGTTTCCTGCACCAACACAAGTGCGAAAAGTGGTTTTTCAACACTAACACAAGTGCGAAAAGTGGTTTTACAATGCTATCACAAGTGCAAAAAGTGTTTTTTCCACACTAATACAAGTGCAAAAGTGGTTTCCTGCACCAACACAAGTGCGAAAAGTGGATTTTTCAACACTAACACAAGTGCGAAAAGTGGGTTTTCAACACTAACACAAGTGCGAAAAGTGGTTTCCTTCACTAACACAAGTGCGAAAAGTGGTTTTTCAACACTAACACAAGTGCGAAAAGTGGTTTTTCAACACTAACACAAGTGTGAAAAGTGGTTTTTCCACACTAATATAAGTGCAAAAGTGGTTTCCTGCACCAACACAAGTGCGAAAAATGGTTTTTCAACACTAACACAAGTGCGAAAAGTGGTTTTTCAACACTAACACAAGTGCGAAAAGTGGTTTTTCCACACTAATACAAGTGCAAAAGTGGTTTCGTGCCCCAACACAAGTGCGAAAAGTGGTTTTTCAACACTAACACAAGTGCAAAAAGTGTTTTTTCAACACTATCACAAGTGCAAAAAGTGTTTTTTCCACACTAATACAAGTGCAAAAGTGGTTTCCTGCACCAACACAAGTGCGAAATGTGGTTTTTCAACACTAACACAAGTGCGAAAAGTGGTTTTTCAACACTAACACAAATGCGAAAAGTGGTTTTTCAACACTATCACAAGTGCAAAAAGTGTTTTTTCCACACTAATACAAGTGCAAAAGTGGTTTCCTGCACCAACACAAGTGCGAAAAGTGGATTTTCAACACTAACACAAGTGCGAAAAGTGGTTTTTCAACACTAACACAAGTGCGAAAAGTTGTTTTTCAACACTAACACAAGTGTGAAAAGTTGTTTTTCCACACTAATACAAGTGCAAAAGTGGTTTCCTGCACCAACACAAGTGCAAAAAGTGGTTTTTCAACACTAACACAAGTGCGAAAAGTGGTTTTTCAACACTAACACAAGTACGAAAAGTGGTTTTTCCACACTAATACAAGTGCAAAAGTGGTTTCCTGCCCCAACACAAGTGCGAAAAGTGGTTTTTCAACACTAACACAAGTGCAAAAAGTGTTTTTTCAACACTATCACAAGTGCAAAAAGTGTTTTTTCCACACTAATACAAGTGCAAAAGTGGTTTCCTGCACCAACACAAGTGCGAAAAGTGGTTTTTCAACACTAACACAAGTGTGAAAAGTGGTTTTTCCACACTAATACAAGTGCAAAAGTGGTTTCCTGCACCAACACAAGTGCGAAAAGTGGTTTTTCAACACTAACACAAGTGCGAAAAGTGGTTTTTCAACACTAACACAAGTGCGAAAAGTGGTTTTTCAACACTAACACAAGTGCGAAAAGTGGTTTTTCCACACTAATACAAGTGCAAAAGTGGTTTCCTGCCCCAACACAAGTGCGAAAAGTGGTTTTTCAACACTAACACAAGTGCGAAAAGTGGGTTTTCAACACTAACTCAAGTGCGAAAAGTGGTTTTTCAACACTACCACAGGTGCAAAAAGTGGTTTTCCACACTAATACAAGTGCAAAAGTGGTTTCCTGCACCAACACAAGTGCGAAAAGTGGTTTTTCAACACTAACACAAGTGCGAAAAGTGGTTTTTCAACACTAACACAAGTGCGAAAAGTGGTTTTTCAACACTATCACAATTGCAAAAAGTGTTTTTTCAACACTAACACAAGTGCGAAAAGTGGTTTTTCCACACTAATACAAGTGCAAAAGTGGTTTCCTGCACCAACACAAGTGCAAAAAGTGGTTTTCCACACTAATACAAGTGCAAAAGTGGTTTCCTGCACCAACACAAGTGCGAAAAGTGGTTTTTCAACACTAACACAAGTGCGAAAAGTGGTTTTTCAACACTAACACAAGTGCGAAAAGTGGTTTTTCCACACTAATACAAGTGCAAAAGTGTTTCCTGCACCAACACAAGTGCAAAAAGTGGTTTTTCAACACTAACACAAGTGCGAAAAGTGGTTTTTCCACACTAATACAATTGCAAAAGTGGTTTCCTGCACCAACATAAGTGCGAAAAGTGGTTTTTCAAAACTAACACAAGTGCGAAAAATGGTTTTTCAACACTCTCACAAGTGCAAAAAGTGTTTTTTGCACACTAATACAAGTGCAAAAGTGGTTTCCTGCACCAAACCAAGTGCGAAAAGTGGTTTTTCAACACTAACACAAGTGCGAAAAGTGGTTTTTCCACACTAATACAAGTGCAAAAGTGGTTTCCTGCACCAACACAAGTGCGAAAAGTGGATTTTTCAACACTAACACAAGTGCGAAAAGTGGGCTTTCAACACTAACACAAGTGCGAAAAGTGGTTTCCTTCACTAACACAAGTGCGAAAAGTGGTTTTTCAACACTGACACAAGTGCGAAAAGTGGTTTTTCAACAATAACACAAGTGTGAAAAATGGTTTTTCCACACTAATACAAGTGCAAAAGTGGTTTCCTGCACCAACACAAGTGCGAAAAGTGGTTTTTCAACACTAACACAAGTGCGAAAAGTTGTTTTTCAACACTAACACAAGTGCGAAAAGTGGTTTTTCCACACTAATACAAGTGCAAAAGTGGTTTCCTGCACCAACACAAGTGCGAAAAGTGGTTTTTCAACACTAACACAAGTGCGAAAAGTGGTTTTACAATGCTATCACAAGTGCAAAAAGTGTTTTTTCCACACTAATACAAGTGCAAAAGTGGTTTCCTGCACCAACACAAGTGCGAAAAGTGGATTTTTCAACACTAACACAAGTGCGAAAAGTGGGTTTTCAACACTAACACAAGTGCGAAAAGTGGTTTCCTTCACTAACACAAGTGCGAAAAGTGGTTTTTCAACACTAACACAAGTGCGAAAAGTGGTTTTTCAACACTAACACAAGTGTGAAAAGTGGTTTTTCCACACTAATATAAGTGCAAAAGTGGTTTCCTGCACCAACACAAGTGCGAAAAATGGTTTTTCAACACTAACACAAGTGCGAAAAGTGGTTTTTCAACACTAACACAAGTGCGAAAAGTGGTTTTTCCACACTAATACAAGTGCAAAAGTGGTTTCGTGCCCCAACACAAGTGCGAAAAGTGGTTTTTCAACACTAACACAAGTGCAAAAAGTGTTTTTTCAACACTATCACAAGTGCAAAAAGTGTTTTTTCCACACTAATACAAGTGCAAAAGTGGTTTCCTGCACCAACACAAGTGCGAAATGTGGTTTTTCAACACTAACACAAGTGCGAAAAGTGGTTTTTCAACACTAACACAAATGCGAAAAGTGGTTTTTCAACACTATCACAAGTGCAAAAAGTGTTTTTTCCACACTAATACAAGTGCAAAAGTGGTTTCCTGCACCAACACAAGTGCGAAAAGTGGATTTTCAACACTAACACAAGTGCGAAAAGTGGTTTTTCAACACTAACACAAGTGCGAAAAGTTGTTTTTCAACACTAACACAAGTGTGAAAAGTTGTTTTTCCACACTAATACAAGTGCAAAAGTGGTTTCCTGCACCAACACAAGTGCAAAAAGTGGTTTTTCAACACTAACACAAGTGCGAAAAGTGGTTTTTCAACACTAACACAAGTACGAAAAGTGGTTTTTCCACACTAATACAAGTGCAAAAGTGGTTTCCTGCCCCAACACAAGTGCGAAAAGTGGTTTTTCAACACTAACACAAGTGCAAAAAGTGTTTTTTCAACACTATCACAAGTGCAAAAAGTGTTTTTTCCACACTAATACAAGTGCAAAAGTGGTTTCCTGCACCAACACAAGTGCGAAAAGTGGTTTTTCAACACTAACACAAGTGCGAAAAGTGGTTTTTCAACACTAACACAAATGCAAAAAGTGGTTTTCCAACACTATCACAAGTGCAAAAAGTGTTTTTTCCACACTAATACAAGTGCAAAAGTGGTTTCCTGCACCAACACAAGTGCGAAAAGTGGATTTTCAACACTAACACAAGTGCGAAAAGTGGGTTTTCAACACTAACACAAGTGCGAAAAGTGGTTTCCTTCACTACACAAGTGCGAAAAGTGGTTTTTCAACACTAACACAAGTGCGAAAAGTGGTTTTTCAACACTAACACAAGTGCGAAAAGTGGTTTTTCCACACTAATACAAGTGCAAAAGTGGTTGCCTGCACCAACACAAGTGCGAAAAGTGGTTTTTCAACACTAACACAAGTGCGAAAAGTGGTTTTTCAACACTATCACAAGTGCAAAAAGTGTTTTTTCCACACTAATACAAGTGCAAAAGTGGTTTCCTGCACTAACACAAGTGCGAAAAGTGGTTTTTCAACACTAACACAAGTGCGAAAAGTGGTTTTTCAACACTATCACAAGTGCAAAAAGTGTTTTCTCCACACTAATACAAGTGCAAAAGTGGTTTCCTGCACCAACACAAGTGCGAAAAGTGGTTTTTCAACACTAACACAAGTGCGAAAAGTGGTTTTTCAACACTATCACAAGTGCAAAAAGTGTTTTTTCCACACTAATACAAGTGCAAAAGTGGTTTCCTGCACCAACACAAGTGGGAAAAGTGGATTTTCAACACTAACACAAGTGCGAAAAGTGGGTTTTCAACACTAACAAGTGCGAAAAGTGGTTTCCTTCGCCAAAACCAGTGCGAAAAGTGGTTTTTCAACACTAACACAAGTGCGAAAAGTGGTTTTTCCACACTAATACAAGTGCAAAAGTGGTTTCCTGCACCAACACAAGTGCGAAAAGTAGTTTTTCAACACTAACACAAGTGCGAAAAGTGGTTTTTCAACACTAACACAAGTGCGAAAAGTGGTTTTTCCACACTTATACAAGTGCAAAAGTGGTTTCCTGCACCAACACAAGTGCGAAAAGTGGTTTTTCAACACTAACACAAGTGCAAAAAGTGTTTTTTCAACACTATCACAAGTGCAAAAAGTGTTTTTTCCACACTAACACAAGTGCGAAAAGTGGTTTTTCAACACTAACACAAGTGCGAAAAGTGGTTTTTCCACACTAATACAAGTGCAAAAGTGGTTTCCTGCACCAACACAAGTGCGAAAAGTGGTTTTTCAACACTAACACAAGTGCAAAAAGTGTTTTTTCAACACTATCACAAGTGCAAAAAGTGTTTTTTCCACACTAACACAAGTGCGAAAAGTGGTTTTTCAACACTAACACAAGTGCGAAAAGTGGTTTTTCCACACTAACACAAGTGCGAAAAGTGGTTTCCTTCACTAACACAAGTGCGAAAAGTGGTTTTTCAACACTAACACAAGTGCAAAAAGTGGTTTTTCAACACTAACACAAGTGCGAAAAGTGGTTTTTCAACACTAACACAAGTGCGAAAAGTGGTTTTTCCACACTAATACAAGTGCAAAAGTGGTTTCCTGCACCAACACAAGTGCGAAAAGTGGTTTTTCAACACTAACAAAAGTGCGAAAAGTGGTTTTTCCACACTAATACAAGTGCAAAAGTGGTTTCCTGCACCAACACAAGTGCAAAAAGTGGTTTTTCAACACTAACACAAGTGCGAAAAGTGGTTTTACCACACTAATACAAGTGCAAAAGTGGTTTCCTGCACCAACACAAGTGCGAAAAGTGGTTTTTCAACACTAACACAAGTGCGAAAAGTGGTTTTTCAACACTAACACAAGTGCGAAAAGTGGTTTCCTGCACCAACACAAGTGCAAAAGGTGGTTTTTCAACACTAACACAAGTGCGAAAAGTGGTTTCCTTCACTAACACAAGTGCGAAAAGTGGTTTTTCAACACTAACACAAGTGCGAAAAGTGGTTTTTCAACACTATCACAGGTGCAAAAAGTGGTTTTCCACACTAATACAAGTGCAAAAGTGGTTTCCTGCACCAACACAAGTGCGAAAAGTGGTTTTTCAACACTAACACAAGTGCGAAAAGTGGTTTTTCAACACTAACACAAGTGCGAAAAGTGGTTTTTCAACACTATCACAATTGCAAAAAGTGTTTTTTCAACACTAACACAAGTGCGAAAAGTGGTTTTTCCACACTAATACAAGTGCAAAAGTGGTTTCCTGCACCAACACAAGTGCGAAAAGTGGTTTTTCAACACTAACACAAGTGCGAAAAGTGGTTTTTCCACACTAATACAAGTGCAAAAGTGGTTTCCTGCAACAACACAAGTGCGAAAAGTGGTTTTTCAACACTAACACAAGTGCGAAAAGTGGTTTTACCACACTAATACAAGTGCAAAAGTGGTTTCCTGCACCAACACAAGTGCGAAAAGTGGTTTTTCAACACTATTCCAAGTGCGAAAAGTGGTTTTTCAACACTAACACAAGTGCGAAAAGTGGTTTCCTGCACCAACACAAGTGCGAAAAGTGGTTTTTCAATACTAACACAAGTGCGAAAAGTGGTTTTTCAACACTATCACAGGTGCAAAAAGTGGTTTTCCACACTAATACAAGTGCAAAAGTGGTTTCCTGCACCAACACAAGTGCGAAAAGTGGTTTTTCAACACTAACACAAGTGCGAAAAGTGGTTTTTCAACACTAACACAAGTGCGAAAAGTGGTTTTTCAACACTATCACAATTGCAAAAAGTGTTTTTTCAACACTAACACAAGTGCGAAAAGTGGTTTTTCCACACTAATACATGTGCAAAAGTGGTTTCCTGCACCAACACAAGTGCGAAAAGTGGTTTTTCAACACTAACACAAGTGCGAAAAGTGGTTTTTCAACACTAACACAAGTACGAAAAGTGGTTTTCCACACTAATACAAGTGCAAAAGTGGTTTCCTGCACCAACACAAGTGCAAAAAGTGGTTTTTCAACACTAACACAAGTGCGAAAAGTGGTTTTTCAACGCTATCACAAGTGCAAAAAGTGTTTTTTCCACACTAATACAAGTGCAAAAGTGGTTTCCTGCACCAACACAAGTGCGAAAAGTGGATTTTTCAACACTAACACAAGTGCGAAAAGTGGGCTTTCAACACTAACACAAGTGCGAAAAGTGGTTTCCTTCACTAACACAAGTGCGAAAAGTGGTTTTTCAACACTAACACAAGTGCGAAAAGTGGTTTTTCAACACTAACACAAGTGTGAAAAATGGTTTGTCCACACTAATACAAGTGCAAAAGTGGTTTCCTGCACCAACACAAGTGCGAAAAGTAGTTTTTCAACACTAACACAAGTGCGAAAAGTGGTTTTTCAACACTAACACAAGTGCGAAAAGTGGTTATTCCACACTAATACAAGTGCAAAAGTGGTTTCCTGCACCAACACAAGTGCGAAAAGTGGTTTTTCAACACTAACACAAGTGCAAAAAGTGTTTTTTCAACACTATCACAAGTGCAAAAAGTGTTTTTTCCACACTAATACAAGTGCAAAAGTGGTTTCCTGCACCAACACAAGAGCGAAAAGTGGTTTTTCAACACTAACACAAGTGCGAAAAGTGGTTTTTCAACACTAACACAAGTGCGAAAAGTGTTTTTTCCACACTAATACAAGTGCAAAAGTGGTTTCCTGCACGAACACAAGTGCGAAAAGTGGTTTTTCAACACTAACACAAGTGCAAAAAGTGTTTTTTCAACACTATCACAAGTGCAAAAAGTGTTTTTTCCACACTAACACAAGTGCAAAAAGTGTTTTTTCCACACTAATACAAGTGCAAAAGTGGTTTCCTGCACCAACACAAGAGCGAAAAGTGGTTTTTCAACACTAACACAAGTGCGAAAAGTGGTTTTTCAACACTAACACAAGTGCGAAAAGTGGTTTTTCCACACTAATACAAGTGCAAAAGTGGTTTCCTGCACCAACACAAGTGCGAAAAGTGGTTTTTCAACACTAACCCAAGTGCGAAAAGTGGTTTTTCAACACTATCACAAGTGCAAAAAGTGTTTTTTCCACACTAATACAAGTGTAAAAGTGGTTTCCTGCACCAACACAAATGCGAAAAGTGGATTTTCAACACTAACACAAATGCGAAAAGTGGGTTTTCAACACTAACACAAGTGCGAAAAGTGGTTTCCTTCACTACACAAGTCCGAAAAGTGGTTTTTCAACACTAACACAAGTGCGAAAAGTGGATTTTCAACACTAACACAAATGCGAAAAGTGGGTTTTCCACACTAATACAAGTGCAAAAGTGGTTTCCTGCACCAACCCAAGTGCGAAAAGTGGTTTTTCAACACTAACACAAGTGCGAAAAGTGGTTTTTCAAAGCTATCACAAGTGCAAAAAGTGTTTTTTCCACACTAATACAAGTGCAAAAGTGGTTTCCTGCACCAACACAAGAGCGAAAAGTGGATTTTTCAACACTAACACAAGTGCGAAAAGTGGGTTTTCAACACTAAAACAAGTGCGAAAAGTGGTTTCCTTCACTAACACAAGTGCGAAAAGTGGTTTTTCAACACTAACACAAGTGCGAAAAGTGGTTTTTCAACACTAACACAAGTGTGAAAAATGGTTTTTCCACACTAATACAAGTGCAAAAGTGGTTTCCTGCACCAACACAAGTGCGAAAAGTGGTTTTTCAACACTAACACAAGTGCGAAAAGTGGTTTTTCAACACTAACACAAGTGCGAAAAGTGGTTTTTCCACACTAATACAAGTGCAAAAGTGGTTTCCTGCACCAACACAAGTGCGAAGCGTGGTTTTTCAACACTAACACAAGTGCGAAAAGTGGTTTTTCAATGCTATCACAAGTGCAAAAAGTGTTTTTTCCACACTAATACAAGTGCAAAAGTGGTTTCCTGCACCAACACAAGTGCGAAAAGTGGATTTTTCAACACTAACACAAGTGCGAAAAGTGGGTTTTCAACACTAACACAAGTGCGAAAAGTGGTTTCCTTCACTAACACAAGTGCGAAAAGTGGTTTTTCAACACTAACACAAGTGCGAAAAGTGGTTTTTCAACACTAACACAAGTGTGAAAAGTGGTTTTTCCACACTAATACAAGTGCAAAAGTGGTTTCCTGCACCAACACAAGTGCGAAAAGTGGTTTTTCAACACTAACACAAGTGCGAAAAGTGGTTTTTCAACACTAACACAAGTGCGAAAAGTGGTTTTTCCACACTAATACAAGTGCAAAAGTGGTTTCCTGCCCCAACACAAGTGCGAAAAGTGGTTTTTCAACACTAACACAAGTGCAAAAAGTGTTTTTTCAACACTATCACAAGTGCAAAAAGTGTTTTTTCCACACTAATACAAGTGCAAAAGTGGTTTCCTGCACCAACACAAGTGCGAAAAGTGGTTTTTCAACACTAACACAAGTGCAAAAAGTGGTTTTTCAACACTAACACAAATGCGAAAAGTGGTTTTTCAACACTATCACAAGTGCAAAAAGTGTTTTTTCCACACTAATACAAGTGCAAAAGTGGTTTCCTGCACCAACACAAGTGCGAAAAGTGGATTTTCAACACTAACACAAGTGCGAAAAGTGGGTTTTCAACACTAACACAAGTGCCAAAAGTGGTTTCCTTCACTACACAAGTGCGAAAAGTGGTTTTTCAACACTAACACAAGTGCGAAAAGTAGTTTTTCAACACTAACACAAGTGCGAAAAGTGGTTTTTCCACACTAATACAAGTGCAAAAGTGGTTGCCTGCACCAACACAAGTGCGAAAAGTGGTTTTTCAACACTAACCCAAGTGGAAAAAGTGGTTTTTCAACACTATCACAAGTGCAAAAAGTGTTTTTTCCACACTAATACAAGTGCAAAAGTGGTTTCCTGCACCAACACAAGTGCGAAATGTGGTTTTTCAACACTAACACAAGTGCGAAAAGTGGTTTTTCAACACTAATACAAATGCGAAAAGTGGTTTTTCAACACTATCACAAGTGCAAAAAGTGTTTTTTCCACACTAATACAAGTGCAAAAGTGGTTTCCTGCACCAACACAAGTGCGAATAGTGGATTTTTAAACACTAACACAAGTGCGAAAAGTGCTTTTTCAACACTAACACAAGTGCGAAAAGTTGTTTTTCAACACTAACACAAGTGTGAAAAGTGGTTTTTCCACACTAATACAAGTGCAATAGTGGTTTCCTGCACCAACACAAGTGCGAAAAGTGGTTTTTCAACACTAACACAAGTGCGAAAAGTGGTTTTTCAACACTAACACAAGTGCGAAAAGTGGTTTTTCCACACTAATACAAGTGCAAAAGTGGTTTCCTGCCCCAACACAAGTGCGAAAAGTGGTTTTTCAACACTAACACAAGTGCGAAAAGTGGGTTTTCAACACTAACTCAAGTGCGAAAAGTGGTTTTTCAACACTACCACAGGTGCAAAAAGTGGTTTTCCACACTAATACAAGTGCAAAAGTGGTTTCCTGCACCAACACAAGTGCGAAAAGTGGTTTTTCAACACTAACACAAGTGCGAAAAGTGGTTTTTCAACACTAACACAAGTGCGAAAAGTGGTTTTTCAACACTATCACAATTGCAAAAAGTGTTTTTTCAACACTAACACAAGTGCGAAAAGTGGTTTTTCCACACTAATACATGTGCAAAAGTGGTTTCCTGCACCAACACAAGTGCGAAAAGTGGTTTTTCAACACTAACACAAGTGCGAAAAGTGGTTTTTCAACACTAACACAAGTACGAAAAGTGGTTTTCCACACTAATACAAGTGCAAAAGTGGTTTCCTGCACCAACACAAGTGCAAAAAGTGGTTTTTCAACACTAACACAAGTGCGAAAAGTGGTTTTTCAACGCTATCACAAGTGCAAAAAGTGTTTTTTCCACACTAATACAAGTGCAAAAGTGGTTTCCTGCACCAACACAAGTGCGAAAAGTGGATTTTTCAACACTAACACAAGTGCGAAAAGTGGGCTTTCAACACTAACACAAGTGCGAAAAGTGGTTTCCTTCACTAACACAAGTGCGAAAAGTGGTTTTTCAACACTAACACAAGTGCGAAAAGTGGTTTTTCAACACTAACACAAGTGTGAAAAATGGTTTGTCCACACTAATACAAGTGCAAAAGTGGTTTCCTGCACCAACACAAGTGCGAAAAGTAGTTTTTCAACACTAACACAAGTGCGAAAAGTGGTTTTTCAACACTAACACAAGTGCGAAAAGTGGTTATTCCACACTAATACAAGTGCAAAAGTGGTTTCCTGCACCAACACAAGGTGAAAAATGGTTTTTCCACACTAATACAAGTGCAAAAGTGGTTTCCTGCACCAACACAAGTGCGAAAAGTGGATTTTCAACACTAACACAAGTGCGAAAAGTGGTTTTTCAACACTAACACAAGTGTGAAAAGTGGTTTTTCCACACTAATATAAGTGCAAAAGTGGTTTCCTGCACCAACACAAGTGCGAAAAATGGTTTTTCAACACTAACACAAGTGCGAAAAGTGGTTTTTCAACACTAACACAAGTGCGAAAAGTGGTTTTTCCACACTAATACAAGTGCAAAAGTGGTTTCGTGCCCCAACACAAGTGCGAAAAGTGGTTTTTCAACACTAACACAAGTGCAAAAAGTGTTTTTTCAACACTATCACAAGTGCAAAAAGTGTTTTTTCCACACTAATACAAGTGCAAAAGTGGTTTCCTGCACCAACACAAGTGCGAAATGTGGTTTTTCAACACTAACACAAGTGCGAAAAGTGGTTTTTCAACACTAACACAAATGCGAAAAGTGGTTTTTCAACACTATCACAAGTGCAAAAAGTGTTTTTTCCACACTAATACAAGTGCAAAAGTGGTTTCCTGCACCAACACAAGTGCGAAAAGTGGATTTTCAACACTAACACAAGTGCGAAAAGTGGTTTTTCAACACTAACACAAGTGCGAAAAGTTGTTTTTCAACACTAACACAAGTGTGAAAAGTGGTTTTTCCACACTAATACAAGTGCAAAAGTGGTTTCCTGCACCAACACAAGTGCAAAAAGTGGTTTTTCAACACTAACACAAGTGCGAAAAGTGGTTTTTCAACACTAACACAAGTACGAAAAGTGGTTTTTCCACACTAATACAAGTGCAAAAGTGGTTTCCTGCCCCAACACAAGTGCGAAAAGTGGTTTTTCAACACTAACACAAGTGCAAAAAGTGTTTTTTCAACACTATCACAAGTGCAAAAAGTGTTTTTTCCACACTAATACAAGTGCAAAAGTGGTTTCCTGCACCAACACAAGTGCGAAAAGTGGTTTTTCAACACTAACACAAGTGCGAAAAGTGGTTTTTCAACACTAACACAAATGCGAAAAGTGGTTTTTCAACACTATCACAAGTGCAAAAAGTGTTTTTTCCACACTAATACAAGTGCAAAAGTGGTTTCCTGCACCAACACAAGTGCGAAAAGTGGATTTTCAACACTAACACAAGTGCGAAAAGTGGGTTTTCAACACTAACACAAGTGCGAAAAGTGGTTTCCTTCACTACACAAGTGCGAAAAGTGGTTTTTCAACACTAACACAAGTGCGAAAAGTGGTTTTTCAACACTAACACAAGTGCGAAAAGTGGTTTTTCCACACTAATACAAGTGCAAAAGTGGTTGCCTGCACCAACACAAGTGCGAAAAGTGGTTTTTCAACACTAACACAAGTGCGAAAAGTGGTTTTTCAACACTATCACAAGTGCAAAAAGTGTTTTTTCCACACTAATACAAGTGCAAAAGTGGTTTCCTGCACTAACACAAGTGCGAAAAGTGGTTTTTCAACACTAACACAAGTGTGAAAAGTGGTTTTTCAACACTATCACAAGTGCAAAAAGTGTTTTCTCCACACTAATACAAGTGCAAAAGTGGTTTCCTGCACCAACACAAGTGCGAAAAGTGGTTTTTCAACACTAACACAAGTGCGAAAAGTGGTTTTTCAACACTATCACAAGTGCAAAAAGTGTTTTTTCCACACTAATACAAGTGCAAAAGTGGTTTCCTGCACCAACACAAGTGGGAAAAGTGGATTTTCAACACTAACACAAGTGCGAAAGTGGGTTTTCAACACTAACAAGTGCGAAAAGTGGTTTCCTTCGCCAAAACCAGTGCGAAAAGTGGTTTTTCAACACTAACACAAGTGCGAAAAGTGGTTTTTCCACACTAATACAAGTGCAAAAGTGGTTTCCTGCACCAACACAAGTGCGAAAAGTAGTTTTTCAACACTAACACAAGTGCGAAAAGTGGTTTTTCAACACTAACACAAGTGCGAAAAGTGGTTTTTCCACACTTATACAAGTGCAAAAGTGGTTTCCTGCACCAACACAAGTGCGAAAAGTGGTTTTTCAACACTAACACAAGTGCAAAAAGTGTTTTTTCAACACTATCACAAGTGCAAAAAGTGTTTTTTTCCACACTAACACAAGTGCGAAAAGTGGTTTTCAACACTAACACAAGTGCGAAAAGTGGTTTTTCCACACTAATACAAGTGCAAAAGTGGTTTCCTGCACCAACACAAGTGCGAAAAGTGGTTTTTCAACACTAACACAAGTGCAAAAAGTGTTTTTTCAACACTATCACAAGTGCAAAAAGTGTTTTTTCCACACTAACACAAGTGCGAAAAGTGGTTTTTCAACACTAACACAAGTGCGAAAAGTGGTTTTTCCACACTAACACAAGTGCGAAAAGTGGTTTCCTTCACTAACACAAGTGCGAAAAGTGGTTTTTCAACACTAACACAAGTGCAAAAAGTGGTTTTTCAACACTAACACAAGTGCGAAAAGTGGTTTTTCAACACTAACACAAGTGCGAAAAGTGGTTTTTTCCACACTAATACAAGTGCAAAAGTGGTTTCCTGCACCAACACAAGTGCGAAAAGTGGTTTTTCAACACTAACAAAAGTGCGAAAAGTGGTTTTTCCACACTAATACAAGTGCAAAAGTGGTTTCCTGCACCAACACAAGTGCAAAAAGTGGTTTTTCAACACTAACACAAGTGCGAAAAGTGGTTTTACCACACTAATACAAGTGCAAAAGTGGTTTCCTGCACCAACACAAGTGCGAAAAGTGGTTTTTCAACACTAACACAAGTGCGAAAAGTGGTTTTTCAACACTAACACAAGTGCGAAAAGTGGTTTCCTGCACCAACACAAGTGCAAAAGGTGGTTTTTCAACACTAACACAAGTGCGAAAAGTGGTTTCCTTCACTAACACAAGTGCGAAAAGTGGTTTTTCAACACTAACACAAGTGCGAAAAGTGGTTTTTCATCACTATCACAGGTGCAAAAAGTGGTTTTCCACACTAATACAAGTGCAAAAGTGGTTTCCTGCACCAACACAAGTGCGAAAAGTGGTTTTTCAACACTAACACAAGTGCGAAAAGTGGTTTTTCAACACTAACACAAGTGCGAAAAGTGGTTTTTCAACACTATCACAATTGCAAAAAGTGTTTTTTCAACACTAACACAAGTGCGAAAAGTGGTTTTTCCACACTAATACAAGTGCAAAAGTGGTTTCCTGCACCAACACAAGTGCGAAAAGTGGTTTTTCAACACTAACACAAGTGCGAAAAGTGGTTTTTCCACACTAATACAAGTGCAAAAGTGGTTTCCTGCAACAACACAAGTGCGAAAAGTGGTTTTTCAACACTAACACAAGTGCGAAAAGTGGTTTTACCACACTAATACAAGTGCAAAAGTGGTTTCCTGCACCAACACAAGTGCGAAAAGTGGTTTTTCAACACTATTCCAAGTGCGAAAAGTGGTTTTTCAACACTAACACAAGTGCGAAAAGTGGTTTCCTGCACCAACACAAGTGCAAAAGGTGGTTTTTCAACACTAACACAAGTGCGAAAAGTGGTTTCCTTCACTAACACAAGTGCGAAAAGTGGTTTTTCAATACTAACACAAGTGCGAAAAGTGGTTTTTCAACACTATCACAGGTGCAAAAAGTGGTTTTCCACACTAATACAAGTGCAAAAGTGGTTTCCTGCACCAACACAAGTGCGAAAAGTGGTTTTTCAACACTAACACAAGTGCGAAAAGTGGTTTTTCAACACTAACACAAGTGCGAAAAGTGGTTTTTCAACACTATCACAATTGCAAAAAGTGTTTTTTCAACACTAACACAAGTGCGAAAAGTGGTTTTTCCACACTAATACATGTGCAAAAGTGGTTTCCTGCACCAACACAAGTGCGAAAAGTGGTTTTTCAACACTAACACAAGTGCGAAAAGTGGTTTTTCAACACTAACACAAGTGCGAAAAGTGGTTTTCCACACTAATACAAGTGCAAAAGTGGTTTCCTGCACCAACACAAGTGCAAAAAGTGGTTTTTCAACACTAACACAAGTGCGAAAAGTGGTTTTTCAACGCTATCACAAGTGCAAAAAGTGTTTTTTCCACACTAATACAAGTGCAAAAGTGGTTTCCTGCACCAACACAAGTGCGAAAAGTGGATTTTTCAACACTAACACAATTGCGAAAAGTGGGCTTTCAACACTAACACAAGTGCGAAAAGTGGTTTCCTTCACTAACACAAGTGCGAAAAGTGGTTTTTCAACACTAACACAAGTGCGAAAAGTGGTTTTTCAACACTAACACAAGTGTGAAAAATGGTTTGTCCACACTAATACAAGTGCAAAAGTGGTTTCCTGCACCAACACAAGTGCGAAAAGTAGTTTTTCAACACTAACACAAGTGCGAAAAGTGGTTTTTCAACACTAACACAAGTGCGAAAAGTGGTTTTTCCACACTAATACAAGTGCAAAAGTGGTTTCGTGCACCAACACAAGTGCGAAAAGTGGTTTTTCAACACTAACACAAGTGCAAAAAGTGTTTTTTCAACACTATCACAAGTGCAAAAAGTGTTTTTTCCACACTAATACAAGTGCAAAAGTGGTTTCCTGCACCAACACAAGGGCGAAAAGTGGTTTTTCAACACTAACACAAGTGCGAAAAGTGGTTTTTCAACACTAACACAAGTGCGAAAAGTGGTTTTTCCACACTAATACAAGTGCAAAAGTGGTTTCCTGCACGAACACAAGTGCGAAAAGTGGTTTTTCAACACTAACACAAGTGCAAAAAGTGTTTTTTCAACACTATCACAAGTGCAAAAAGTGTTTTTTCCACACTAACACAAGTGCAAAAAGTGTTTTTTCCACACTAATACAAGTGCAAAAGTGGTTTCCTGCACCAACACAAGAGCGAAAAGTGGTTTTTCAACACTAACACAAGTGCGAAAAGTGGTTTTTCAACACTAACACAAGTGCGAAAAGTGGTTTTTCCACACTAATACAAGTGCAAAAGTGGTTTCCTGCACCAACACAAGTGCGAAAAGTGGTTTTTCAACACTAACCCAAGTGCGAAAAGTGGTTTTTCAACACTATCACAAGTGCAAAAAGTGTTTTTTCCACACTAATACAAGTGTAAAAGTGGTTTCCTGCACCAACACAAATGCGAAAAGTGGATTTTCAACACTAACACAAATGCGAAAAGTGGGTTTTCAACACTAACACAAGTGCAAAAAGTGGTTTCCTTCACTACACAAGTCCGAAAAGTGGTTTTTCAACACTAACACAAGTGCGAAAAGTGGATTTTCAACACTAACACAAATGCGAAAAGTGGGTTTTCAACACTAACACAAGTGCGAAAAGTGGTTTCCTTCACTACACAAGTCCAAAAAGTGGTTTTTCAACACTAACACAAGTGCGAAAAGTGGTTTTTCAACACTAACACAAGTGCGAAAAGTGGTTTTTCAACACTAACACAAGTGCGAAAAGTGGTTTTTCAACACTATCACAAGTGCAAAAAGTGTTTTTTCCACACTAATACAAGTGCAAAAGTGGTTTCCTGCACCAACACAAGTGCGAAAAGTGGTTTTTCAACACTAACACAAGTGCGAAAAGTGGTTTTTCAACACTATCACAAGTGCAAAAAGTGTTTTCTCTACACTAATACAAGTGCAAAAGTGGTTTCCTGCACCAACACAAGTGCGAAAAGTGGTTTTTCAACACTAACACAAGTGCGAAAAGTGGTTTTTCAACACTATCACAAGGGCAAAAAGTGTTTTTTCCACACTAATACAAGTGCAAAAGTGGTTTCCTGCACCAACACAAGTGGGAAAAGTGGATTTTCAACACTAACACAAGTGCGAAAAGTGGGTTTTCAACACTAACACAAGTGCGAAAAGTGGTTTCCTTCACCAACACCAGTGCGAAAAGTGGTTTTTCAACACTAACACAAGTGCGAAAAGTGGTTTCCTTCACCAACACCAGTGCGAAAAGTGGTTTTTCCACACTAATACAAGTGCAAAAGTGGTTTCCTGCACCAACACAAGTGCGAAAAGTAGTTTTTCAACACTAACACAAGTGCGAAAAGTTGTTTTTCAACACTAACACAAGTGCGAAAAGTGGTTTTTCCACACTAATACAAGTGCAAAAGTGGTTACCTGCACCAACACAAGTGCGAAAAGTGGTTTTTCAACACTAACACAAGTGCGAAAAGTGTTTTTTCAACACTATCACAAGTGCAAAAAGTGTTTTTTCCACACTAATACAAGTGCAAAAGTGGTTTCCTGCACCAACACAAGTGCGAAAAGTGGTTTTTCAACACTAACACAAGTGCGAAAAGTGGTTTTTCAACACTATCACAAGTGCGAAAAGTGTTTTTCACACACTAATACAAGTGCAAAAGTGGTTTCCTGCACCAACACAAGTGCGAAAAGTGGTTTTTCAACACTAACACAAGTGCGAAAAGTGGTTTTTCATCTATATCACAAGTGCAAAAAGTGTTTTTTCCACACTAATACATGTGCAAAAGTGGTTTCCTGCACCAACACAAGTGCGAAAAGTGGTTTTTCAACACTAACAAAAGTGCGAAAAGTGGTTTTTCATCACTATCACAAGTGCAAAAAGTGTTTTTTCCACACTAATACAAGTGCAAAAGTGGTTTCCTGCACCAACACAAGTGGGAAAAGTGGATTTTCAACACTAACACAAGTGCGAAAAGTGGTTTTTCAACACTAACACGAGTGCGAAAAGTGGTTTTTCCACACTAATACAAGTGCAAAAGTGGTTTCCTGCACCAACACAAGTGCGAAAAGTGGTTTTTCAACACTAACACAAGTGCGAAAAGTGGTTTTTCAACACGAACACAAGTGCGAAAAGTGGTTTTTCCACACTAATACAAGTGCAAAAGTGGTTTCCTGCACCAACACAAGTGCGAAAAGTTGTTTTTCAACACTAACACAAGTGCAAAAAGTGTTTTTTCAACACTATCAAAAGTGCAAAAAGTGTTTTTTGCACACTAATACAATGCAAAAGTGGTTTCCTGCACCAACACAAGTGCGAAAAGTGTTTTTTCAAAACTAACACAAGTGCGAAAAATGGTTTTTCAACACTATCACAAGTGCAAACAGTGTTTTTTCCACACTAATACAAGTGCAAAAGTGGTTTCCTGCACCAACACAAGTGCGAAAAGTGGTTTTTCAACACTAACACAAGTGCGAAAAGTGGTTTTTCAATGCTATCATAAGTGCAAAAAGTGTTTTTTCCACACTAATACAAGTGCAAAAGTGGTTTCCTGCACCAACACAAGTGCGAAAAGTGGATTTTTCAACACTAACACAAGTGCGAAAAGTGGGTTTTCAACACTAACACAAGTGCGAAAAGTGGTTTCCTTCACTAACACAAGTGCGTAAAGTGGTTTTTCAACACTAACACAAGTGCGAAAAGTGGTTTTTCAACACTAACACAAGTGTGAAAAATGGTTTTTCCACACTAATACAAGTGCAAAACTGGTTTCCTGCACCAACACAAGTGCGAAAAGTGGTTTTTCAACACTAACACAAGTGCGAAAAGTAGTTTTTCAACACTAACACAAGTGCGAAAAGTGGTTTTTCCACACTAATACAAGTGCAAAAGTGGTTTCCTGCACCAACACAAGTGGGAAAAGTGGATTTTCAACACTAACACAAGTGCGAAAAGTGGGTTTTCAACACTAACACAAGTGCGAAAAGTGGTTTCCTTCACCAACACCAGTGCGAAAAGTGGTTTTTCAACACTAACACAAGTGCGAAAAGTGGTTTTTCCACACTAATACAAGTGCAAAAGTGGTTTCCTGCACCAACACAAGTGCGAAAAGTGGTTTTTCAACACTAACACAAGTGCGAAAAGTGTTTTTTCAACACTAACACAAGTGCGAAAAGTGGTTTTTCCACACTAATACAAGTGCAAAAGTGGTTTCCTGCACCAACACAAGTGCGAAAAGTTGTTTTTCAACACTAACACAAGAGCAAAAAGTGTTTTTTCAACACTATCAAAAGTGCAAAAAGTGTTTTTTCCACACTAATACAAGTGCAAAAGTGGTTTCCTGCACCAACACAAGTGCGAAAAGTGGTTTTTCAACACTAACACAAGGGCGAAAAGTGGTTTTTCCACACTATACAAGTGCAAAAGTGGTTTCCTGCACCAACACAAGTGCGAAAAGTGGTTTTTCAAAACTAACACAAGTGCGAAAAATGGTTTTTCAACACTATCACAAGTGCAAAAAGTGTTTTTTCCACACTAATACAAGTGCAAAAGTGGTTTCCTGCACAAACACAAGTGCGAAAAGTGTTTTTTCAACACTAACACAAGTGCGAAAAGTGGTTTTTCAACGCTATCACAAGTGCAAAAAGTGTTTTTTCCACACTAATACAAGTGCAAAAGTGGTTTCCTGCACCAACACAAGTGCGAAAAGTGGATTTTTCAACACTAACACAAGTGCGAAAAGTGGGCTTTCAACATTAACACAAGTGCGAAAAGTGGTTTCCTTCACTAACACAAGTGCGAAAAGTGGTTTTTCAACACTAACACAAGTGCGAAAAGTGGTTTTTCCACACTAATACAAGTGCAAAAGTGGTTTCCTGCACCAACACAAGTGCGAAAAGTTGTTTTTCAACACTAACACAAGTGCAAAAAGTGTTTTTTCAACACTATCAAAAGTGCAAAAAGTGTTTTTTGCACACTAATACAAGTGCAAAAGTGGTTTCCTGCACCAACACAAGTGCGAAAAGTGTTTTTTCAAAACTAACACAAGTGCGAAAAATGGTTTTTCAACACTATCACAAGTGCAAACAGTGTTTTTTCCACACTAATACAAGTGCAAAAGTGGTTTCCTGCACCAACACAAGTGCGAAAAGTGGTTTTTCAACACTAACACAAGTGCGAAAAGTGGTTTTTCAACGCTATCACAAGTGCAAAAAGTGTTTTTTCCACACTAATACAAGTGCAAAAGTGGTTTCCTGCACCAACACAAGTGCGAAAAGTGGATTTTTCAACACTAACACAAGTGCGAAAAGTGGGTTTTCAACACTAACACAAGTGCGAAAAGTGGTTTCCTTCACTAACACAAGTGCGTAAAGTGGTTTTTCAACACTAACACAAGTGCGAAAAGTGGTTTTTCAACACTAACACAAGTGTGAAAAATGGTTTTTCCACACTAATACAAGTGCAAAAGTGGTTTCCTGCACCAACACAAGTGCGAAAAGTGGTTTTTCAACACTAACACAAGTGCGAAAAGTAGTTTTTCAACACTAACACAAGTGCGAAAAGTGGTTTTTCCACACTAATACAAGTGCAAAAGTGGTTTCCTGCACCAACACAAGTGGGAAAAGTGGATTTTCAACACTAACACAAGTGCGAAAAGTGGGTTTTCAACACTAACACAAGTGCGAAAAGTGGTTTCCTTCACCAACACCAGTGCGAAAAGTGGTTTTTCAACACTAACACAAGTGCGAAAAGTGGGTTTTCCACACTAATACAAGTGCAAAAGTGGTTTCCTGCACCAACACAAGTGCGAAAAGTGGTTTTTCAACACTAACACAAGTGCGAAAAGTGTTTTTTCAACACTAACACAAGTGCGAAAAGTGGTTTTTCCACACTAATACAAGTGCAAAAGTGGTTTCCTGCACCAACACAAGTGCGAAAAGTTGTTTTTCAACACTAACACAAGAGCAAAAAGTGTTTTTTCAACACTATCAAAAGTGCAAAAAGTGTTTTTTCCACACTAATACAAGTGCAAAAGTGGTTTCCTGCACCAACACAAGTGCGAAAAGTGGTTTTTCAACACTAACACAAGGGCGAAAAGTGGTTTTTCCACACTATACAAGTGCAAAAGTGGTTTCCTGCACCAACACAAGTGCGAAAAGTGGTTTTTCAAAACTAACACAAGTGCGAAAAATGGTTTTTCAACACTATCACAAGTGCAAAAAGTGTTTTTTCCACACTAATACAAGTGCAAAAGTGGTTTCCTGCACCAACACAAGTGCGAAAAGTGTTTTTTCAACACTAACACAAGTGCGAAAAGTGGTTTTTCAACGCTATCACAAGTGCAAAAAGTGTTTTTTCCACACTAATACAAGTGCAAAAGTGGTTTCCTGCACCAACACAAGTGCGAAAAGTGGATTTTTCAACACTAACACAAGTGCGAAAAGTGGGCTTTCAACATTAACACAAGTGCGAAAAGTGGTTTCCTTCACTAACACAAGTGCGAAAAGTGGTTTTTCAACACTAACACAAGTGCGAAAAGTGGTTTTTCAACGATAACACAAGTGCGAAAAGTGGTTTTTTCCACACTAATACAAGTGCAAAAGTGGTTTCCTGCACCAACACAAGTGCGAAAAGTGGTTTTTCAACACTAACACAAGTGCGAAAAGTGGTTTTTCAACACTATCACAAGTGCAAAAAGTGTTTTTTCCACACTAATACAAGTGTAAAAGTGGTTTCCTGCACCAACACAAATGCGAAAAGTGGATTTTCAACACTAACACAAATGCGAAAAGTGGGTTTTCAACACTAACACAAGTGCGAAAAGTGGTTTCCTTCACTACACAAGTCCGAAAAGTGGTTTTTCAACACTAACACAAGTGCGAAAAGTGGTTTTTCAACACTAACACAAGTGCGAAAAGTGGTTTTTCCACACTAATACAAGTGCAAAAGTGGTTGCCTGCACCAACACAAGTGCGAAAAGTGGTTTTTCAACACTAACACAAGTGCGAAAAGTGGTTTTTCAACACTATCACAAGTGCAAAAAGTGTTTTTTCCACACTAATACAAGTGCAAAAGTGGTTTCCTGCACCAACACAAGTGCGAAAAGTGGTTTTTCAACACTAACACAAGTGCGAAAAGTGGTTTTTCAACACTATCACAAGTGCAAAAAGTGTTTTCTCCACACTAATACAATTGCAAAAGTGGTTTCCTGCACCAACACAAGTGCGAAAAGTGGTTTTTCAACACTAACACAAGTGCGAAAAGTCGTTTTTCAACACTATCACAAGTGCAAAAAGTGTTTTTTCCACACTAATACAAGTGCAAAAGTGGTTTCCTGCACCAACACAAGTGGGAAAAGTGGATTTTCAACACTAACACAAGTGCGAAAAGTGGGTTTTCAACACTAACACAAGTGCGAAAAGTGGTTTCCTTCACCAACACCAGTGCGAAAAGTGGTTTTTCAACACTAACACAAGTGCGAAAAGTGGTTTCCTTCACCAACACCAGTGCGAAAAGTGGTTTTCCACACTAATACAAGTGCAAAAGTGGTTTCCTGCACCAACACAAGTGCGAAAAGTGGTTTTTCAACACTAACACAAGTGCAAAAAGTGTTTTTTCAACACTATCACAAGTGCAAAAAGTGTTTTTTCAACACTATCACAAGTGCAAAAAGTGTTTTTTCCACACTAATACAAGTGCAAAAGTGGTTTCCTGCACCAACACAAGTGCGAAAAGTGGTTTTTCAACACTAACAAAAGTGCGAAAAGTGGTTTTTCATCACTATCACAAGTGCAAAAAGTGTTTTTTCCACACTAATACAAGTGCAAAAGTGGTTTCCTGCACCAACACAAGTGGGAAAAGTGGATTTTCAACACTAACACAAGTGCGAAAAGTGGTTTTTCAACACTAACACGAGTGCGAAAAGTGGTTTTTCCACACTAATACAAGTGCAAAAGTGGTTTCCTGCACCAACACAAGTGCGAAAAGTGGTTTTTCAACACTAACACAAGTGCGAAAAGTGGTTTTTCAACACTAACACAAGTGCAAAAAGTGGTTTTTCCACACTAATACAAGTGCAAAAGTGGTTTCCTGCACCAACACAAGTGCGAAAAGTGGTTTTTCAAAACTAACACAAGTGCGAAAAATGGTTTTTCAACACTATCACAAGTGCAAAAAGTGTTTTTTCCACACTAATACAAGTGCAAAAGTGGTTTCCTGCACCAACACAAGTGCGAAAAGTGGTTTTTCAACACTAACACAAGTGCGAAAAGTAGTTTTTCAACACTAACACAAGTGCGAAAAGTGGTTTTTCCACACTAATACAAGTGCAAAAGTGGTTTCCTGCACCAACACAAGTGGGAAAAGTGGATTTTCAACACTAACACAAGTGCGAAAAGTGGCTTTTCAACACTAACACAAGTGCGAAAAGTGGTTTCCTTCACCAACACCAGTGCGAAAAGTGGTTTTTCAACACTAACACAAGTGCGAAAAGTGGGTTTTCCACACTAATACAAGTGCAAAAGTGGTTTCCTGCACCAACACAAGTGCGAAAAGTGGTTTTTCAACACTAACACAAGTGCGAAAAGTGTTTTTTCAACACTAACACAAGTGCGAAAAGTGGTTTTTCCACACTAATACAAGTGCAAAAGTGGTTTCCTGCACCAACACAAGTGCGAAAAGTTGTTTTTCAACACTAACACAAGAGCAAAAAGTGTTTTTTCAACACTATCAAAAGTGCAAAAAGTGTTTTTTCCACACTAATACAAGTGCAAAAGTGGTTTCCTGCACCAACACAAGTGCGAAAAGTGGTTTTTCAACACTAACACAAGGGCGAAAAGTGGTTTTTCCACACTATACAAGTGCAAAAGTGGTTTCCTGCACCAACACAAGTGCGAAAAGTGGTTTTTCAAAACTAACACAAGTGCGAAAAATGGTTTTTCAACACTATCACAAGTGCAAAAAGTGTTTTTTCCACACTAATACAAGTGCAAAAGTGGTTTCCTGCACCAACACAAGTGCGAAAAGTGTTTTTTCAACACTAACACAAGTGCGAAAAGTGGTTTTTCAACGCTATCACAAGTGCAAAAAGTGTTTTTTCCACACTAATACAAGTGCAAAAGTGGTTTCCTGCACCAACACAAGTGCGAAAAGTGGATTTTTCAACACTAACACAAGTGCGAAAAGTGGGCTTTCAACATTAACACAAGTGCGAAAAGTGTTTTTTCAACACTATCACAAGTGCAAGAAGTGTTTTTTCAACACTATCACAAGTGCAAAAAGTGTTTTTTCCACACTAATACAAGTGCAAAAGTGGTTTCCTGCACCAACACAAGTGCGAAAAGTGGTTTTTCAACACTAACAAAAGTGCGAAAAGTGGTTTTTCATCACTATCACAAGTGCAAAAAGTGTTTTTTCCACACTAATACAAGTGCAAAAGTGGTTTCCTGCACCAACACAAGTGGGAAAAGTGGATTTTCAACACTAACACAAGTGCGAAAAGTGGTTTTTCAACACTAACACGAGTGCGAAAAGTGGTTTTTCCACACTAATACAAGTGCAAAAGTGGTTTCCTGCACCAACACAAGTGCGAAAAGTGGTTTTTCAACACTAACACAAGTGCGAAAAGTGGTTTTTCAACACTAACACAAGTGCAAAAAGTGGTTTTTCCACACTAATACAAGTGCAAAAGTGGTTTCCTGCACCAACACAAGTGCGAAAAGTTGTTTTTCAACACTAACACAAGTGCAAAAAGTGTTTTTTCAACACTATCAAAAGTGCAAAAAGTGTTTTTTGCACACTAATACAAGTGCAAAAGTGGTTTCCTGCACCAACACAAGTGCGAAAAGTGTTTTTTCAAAACTAACACAAGTGCGAAAAATGGTTTTTCAACACTATCACAAGTGCAAAAAGTGTTTTTTCCACACTAATACAAGTGCAAAAGTGGTTTCCTGCACCAACACAAGTGCGAAAAGTGGTTTTTCAACACTAACACAAGTGCGAAAAGTGGTTTTTCAACGCTATCACAAGTGCAAAAAGTGTTTTTTCCACACTTATACAAGTGCAAAAGTGGTTTCCTGCACCAACACAAGTGCGAAAAGTGGATTTTTCAACACTAACACAAGTGCGAAAAGTGGGTTTTCAACACTAACACAAGTGCGAAAAGTGGTTTCCTTCACTAACACAAGTGCGTAAAGTGGTTTTTCAACACTAACACAAGTGCGAAAAGTGGTTTTTCAACACTAACACAAGTGTGAAAAATGGTTTTTCCACACTAATACAAGTGCAAAAGTGGTTTCCTGCACCAACACAAGTGCGAAAAGTGGTTTTTCAACACTAACACAAGTGCGAAAAGTGGTTTTTCAACACTAACACAAGTGCGAAAAGTGGTTTTTCCACACTAATACAAGTGCAAAAGTGGTTTCCTGCCCCAACACAAGTGCGAAAAGTGGTTTTTCAACACTAACACAAGTGCGAAACGTGGTTTTTCAACACTATCACAAGTGCAAAAAGTGTTTTTTCCACACTAATACAAGTGCAAAAGTGGTTTCCTGCACCAACACAAGTGGGAAAAGTGGATTTTCAACACTAACACAAGTGCGAAAAGTGGGTTTTCAACACTAACACAAGTGCGAAAAGTGGTTTCCTTCACCAACACCAGTGCGAAAAGTGGTTTTTCAACACTAACACAAGTGCGAAAAGTGGTTTTTCCACACTAATACAAGTGCAAAAGTGGTTTCCTGCACCAAAACAAGTGCGAAAAGTGGTTTTTCAACACTAACACAAGTGCGAAAAGTGTTTTTTCAACACTAACACAAGTGCGAAAAGTGGTTTTTCCACACTAATACAAGTGCAAAAGTGGTTTCCTGCACCAACACAAGTGCAAAAAGTTGTTTTTCAACACTAACACAAGTGCAAAAAGTGTTTTTTCAACACTATCAAAAGTGCAAAAAGTGTTTTTTCCACACTAATACAAGTGCAAAAGTGGTTTCCTGCACCAACACAAGTGCGAAAAGTGGTTTTTCAACACTAACACAAGGGCGAAAAGTGGTTTTTCCACACTAATACAAGTGCAAAAGTGGTTTCCTGCACCAACACAAGTGCGAAAAGTGGTTTTTCAAAACTAACACAAGTGCGAAAAATGGTTTTTCAACACTATCACAAGTGCAAAAAGTGTTTTTTCCACACTAATACAAGTGCAAAAGTGGTTTCCTGCACCAACACAAGTGCGAAAAGTGTTTTTTCAACACTAACACAAGTGCGAAAAGTGGTTTTTCAACGCTATCACAAGTGCAAAAAGTGTTTTTTCCACACTAATACAAGTGCAAAAGTGGTTTCCTGCACCAACACAAGTGCGAAAAGTGGATTTTTCAACACTAACACAAGTGCGAAAGTGGGCTTTCAACATTAACACAAGTGCGAAAAGTGGTTTCCTTCACTAACACAAGTGCGAAAAGTGGTTTTTCAACACTAACACAAGTGCGAAAAGTGGTTTTTCAACACTAACACAAGTGCGAAAAGTGGTTTTTCCACACTAATACAAGTGCAAAAGTGGTTTCCTGCACCAACACAAGTGCGAAAAGTGGTTTTTCAACACTAACACAAGTGCGAAAAGTGGTTTTTCAACACTATCACAAGTGCAAAAAGTGTTTTTTCCACACTAATACAAGTGTAAAAGTGGTTTCCTGCACCAACACAAATGCGAAAAGTGGATTTTCAACACTAACACAAATGCGAAAAGTGGGTTTTCAACACTAACACAAGTGCGAAAAGTGGTTTCCTTCACTACACAAGTCCGAAAAGTGGTTTTTCAACACTAACACAAGTGCGAAAAGTGGTTTTTCAACACTAACACAAGTGCGAAAAGTGGTTTTTCCACACTAATACAAGTGCAAAAGTGGTTGCCTGCACCAACACAAGTGCGAAAAGTGGTTTTTCAACACTAACACAAGTGCGAAAAGTGGTTTTTCAACACTATCACAAGTGCAAAAAGTGTTTTTTCCACACTAATACAAGTGCAAAAGTGGTTTCCTGCACCAACACAAGTGCGAAAAGTGGTTTTTCAACACTAACACAAGTGCGAAAAGTGGTTTTTCAACACTATCACAAGTGCAAAAAGTGTTTTCTCCACACTAATACAAGTGCAAAAGTGGTTTCCTGCACCAACACAAGTGCGAAAAGTGGTTTTTCAACACTAACACAAGTGCGAAAAGTGGTTTTTCAACACTATCACAAGTGCAAAAAGTGTTTTTTCCACACTAATACAAGTGCAAAAGTGGTTTCCTGCACCAACACAAGTGGGAAAAGTGGATTTTCAACACTAACACAAGTGCGAAAAGTGGGTTTTCAACACTAACACAAGTGCGAAAAGTGGTTTCCTTCACCAACACCAGTGCGAAAAGTGGTTTTTCAACACTAACACAAGTGCGAAAAGTGGTTTCCTTCACCAACACCAGTGCGAAAAGTGGTTTTTCCACACTAATACAAGTGCAAAAGTGGTTTCCTGCACCAACACAAGTGCGAAAAGTAGTTTTTCAACACTAACACAAGTGCGAAAAGTTGTTTTTCAACACTAACACAAGTGCGAAAAGTGGTTTTTCCACACTAATACAAGTGCAAAAGTGGTTACCTGCACCAACACAAGTGCGAAAATTGGTTTTTCAACACTAACACAAGTGCAAAAAGTGTTTTTTCAACACTATCACAAGTGCAAAAAGTGTTTTTTCCACACTAATACAAGTGCAAAAGTGGTTTCCTGCACCAACACAAGTGCGAAAAGTGGTTTTTCAACACTAACACAAGTGCGAAAAGTGGTTTTTCAACACTATCACAAGTGCGAAAAGTGTTTTTCACACACTAATACAAGTGCAAAAGTGGTTTCCTGCACCAACACAAGTGCGAAAAGTGGTTTTTCAACACTAACACAAGTGCGAAAAGTGGTTTTTCATCACTATCACAAGTGCAAAAAGTGTTTTTTCCACACTAATACAAGTGCAAAAGTGGTTTCCTGCACCAACACAAGTGCGAAAAGTGGTTTTTCAACACTAACAAAAGTGCGAAAAGTGGTTTTTCATCACTATCACAAGTGCAAAAAGTGTTTTTTCCACACTAATACAAGTGCAAAAGTGGTTTCCTGCACCAACACAAGTGGGAAAAGTGGATTTTCAACACTAACACAAGTGCGAAAAGTGGTTTTTCAACACTAACACGAGTTCGAAAAGTGGTTTTTCCACACTAATACAAGTGCAAAAGTGGTTTCCTGCACCAACACAAGTGCGAAAAGTGGTTTTTCAACACTAACACAAGTGCGAAAAGTGGTTTTTCAACACTAACACAAGTGCGAAAAGTGGTTTTTCCACACTAATACAAGTGCAAAAGTGGTTTCCTGCACCAACACAAGTGCGAAAAGTTGTTTTTCAACACTAACACAAGTGCAAAAAGTGTTTTTTCAACACTATCAAAAGTGCAAAAAGTGTTTTTTGCACACTAATACAAGTGCAAAAGTGGTTTCCTGCACCAACACAAGTGCGAAAAGTGTTTTTTCAAAACTAACACAAGTGCGAAAAATGGTTTTTCAACACTATCACAAGTGCAAAAAGTGTTTTTTCCACACTAATACAAGTGCAAAAGTGGTTTCCTGCACCAACACAAGTGCGAAAAGTGGTTTTTCAACACTAACACAAGTGCGAAAAGTGGTTTTTCAACGCTATCACAAGTGCAAAAAGTGTTTTTTCCACACTAATACAAGTGCAAAAGTGGTTTCCTGCACCAACACAAGTGCGAAAAGTGGATTTTTCAACACTAACACAAGTGCGAAAAGTGGGTTTTCAACACTAACACAAGTCGAAAAGTGGTTTCCTTCACTAACACAAGTGCGAAAAGTGGTTTTTCAACACTAACACAAGTGCGAAAAGTGGTTTTTCAACACTAACACAAGTGCGAAAAGTGGTTTTTCCACACTAATACAAGTGCAAAAGTGGTTTCCTGCACCAACACAAGTGCGAAAAGTGGTTTTTCAACACTAACACAAGTGCGAAAAGTGGTTTTTCAACACTATCACAAGTGCAAAAAGTGTTTTTTCCACACTAATACAAGTGTAAAAGTGGTTTCCTGCACCAACACAAATGCGAAAAGTGGATTTTCAACACTAACACAAATGCGAAAAGTGGGTTTTCAACACTAACACAAGTGCGAAAAGTGGTTTCCTTCACTACACAAGTCCGAAAAGTGGTTTTTCAACACTAACACAAGTGCGAAAAGTGGTTTTTCAACACTAACACAAGTGCGAAAAGTGGTTTTTCCACACTAATACAAGTGCAAAAGTGGTTGCCTGCACCCACACAAGTGCGAAAAGTGGTTTTTCAACACTAACACAAGTGCGAAAAGTGGTTTTTCAACACTATCACAAGTGCAAAAAGTGTTTTTTCCACACTAATACAAGTGCAAAAGTGGTTTCCTGCACCAACACAAGTGCGAAAAGTGGTTTTTCAACACTAACACAAGTGCGAAAAGTGGTTTTTCAACACTATCACAAGTGCAAAAAGTGTTTTCTCCACACTAATACAAGTGCAAAAGTGGTTTCCTGCACCAACACAAGTGCGAAAAGTGGTTTTTCAACACTAACACAAGTGCGAAAAGTGGTTTTTCAACACTATCACAAGTGCAAAAAGTGTTTTTTCCACACTAATACAAGTGCAAAAGTGGTTTCCTGCACCAACACAAGTGGGAAAAGTGGATTTTCAACACTAACACAAGTGCGAAAAGTGGGTTTTCAACACTAACACAAGTGCGAAAAGTGGTTTCCTTCACCAACACCAGTGCGAAAAGTGGTTTTTCAACACTAACACAAGTGCGAAAAGTGGTTTCCTTCACCAACACCAGTGCGAAAAGTGGTTTTTCCACACTAATACAAGTGCAAAAGTGGTTTCCTGCACCAACACAAGTGCGAAAAGTAGTTTTTCAACACTAACACAAGTGCGAAAAGTTGTTTTTCAACACTAACACAAGTGCGAAAAGTGGTTTTTCCACACTAATACAAGTGCAAAAGTGGTTACCTGCACCAACACAAGTGCGAAAAGTGGTTTTTCAACACTAACACAAGTGCAAAAAGTGTTTTTTCAACACTATCACAAGTGCAAAAAGTGTTTTTTCCACACTAATACAAGTGCAAAAGTGGTTTCCTGCACCAACACAAGTGCGAAAAGTGGTTTTTCAACACTAACACAAGTGCGAAAAGTGGTTTTTCAACACTATCACAAGTGCGAAAAGTGTTTTTCACACACTAATACAAGTGCAAAAGTGGTTTCCTGCACCAACACAAGTGCGAAAAGTGGTTTTTCAACACTAACACAAGTGCGAAAAGTGGTTTTTCATCACTATCACAAGTGCAAAAAGTGTTTTTTCCACACTAATACAAGTGCAAAAGTGGTTTCCTGCACCAACACAAGTGCGAAAAGTGGTTTTTCAACACTAACGAAAGTGCGAAAAGTGGTTTTTCATCACTATCACAAGTGCAAAAAGTGTTTTTTCCACACTAATACAAGTGCAAAAGTGGTTTCCTGCACCAACACAAGTGGGAAAAGTGGATTTTCAACACTAACACAAGTGCGAAAAGTGGTTTTTCAACACTAACACAAGTGCGAAAAGTGGTTTTTCAACACTATCACAAGTGCAAAAAGTGTTTTCTCCACACTAATACAAGAGCAAAAGTGGTTTCCTGCACCAACACAAGTGCGAAAAGTGGTTTTTCAACACTAACACAAGTGCGAAAAGTCGTTTTTCAACACTATCACAAGTGCAAAAAGTGTTTTTTCCACACTAATACAAGTGCAAAAGTGGTTTCCTGCACCAACACAAGTGGGAAAAGTGGATTTTCAACACTAACACAAGTGCGAAAAGTGGGTTTTCAACACTAACACAAGTGCGAAAAGTGGTTTCCTTCACCAACACCAGTGCGAAAAGTGGTTTTTCAACACTAACACAAGTGCGAAAAGTGGTTTCCTTCACCAACACCAGTGCGAAAAGTGGTTTTCCACACTAATACAAGTGCAAAAGTGGTTTCCTGCACCAACACAAGTGCGAAAAGTGGTTTTTCAACACTAACACAAGTGCAAAAAGTGTTTTTTCAACACTATCACAAGTGCAAAAAGTGTTTTTTCAACACTATCACAAGTGCAAAAAGTGTTTTTTCCACACTAATACAAGTGCAAAAGTGGTTTCCTGCACCAACACTAGTGCGAAAAGTGGTTTTTCAACACTAACACAAGTGCGAAAAGTCGTTTTTCAACACTATCACAAGTGCAAAAAGTGTTTTTTCAACACTATCACAAGTGCAAAAAGTGTTTTTTCCACACTAATACAAGTGCAAAAGTGGTTTCCTGCACCAACACAAGTGCGAAAAGTGGTTTTTCAACACTAACACAAGTGCGAAAAGTCGTTTTTCAACACTATCACAAGTGCAAAAAGTGTTTTTTCCACACTAATACAAGTGCAAAAGTGGTTTCCTGCACCAACACAAGTGGGAAAAGTGGATTTTCAACACTAACACAAGTGCGAAAAGTGGGTTTTCAACACTAACACAAGTGCGAAAAGTGGTTTCCTTCACCAACACCAGTGCGAAAAGTGGTTTTTCAACACTAACACAAGTGCGAAAAGTGGTTTCCTTCACCAACACCAGTGCGAAAAGTGGTTTTCCACACTAATACAAGTGCAAAAGTGGTTTCCTGCACCAACACAAGTGCGAAAAGTGGTTTTTCAACACTAACACAAGTGCAAAAAGTGTTTTTTCAACACTATCACAAGTGCAAAAAGTGTTTTTTCAACACTATCACAAGTGCAAAAAGTGTTTTTTCCACACTAATACAAGTGCAAAAGTGGTTTCCTGCACCAACACAAGTGCGAAAAGTGGTTTTTCAACACTAACAAAAGTGCGAAAAGTGGTTTTTCATCACTATCACAAGTGCAAAAAGTGTTTTTTCCACACTAATACAAGTGCAAAAGTGGTTTCCTGCACCAACACAAGTGGGAAAAGTGGATTTTCAACACTAACACAAGTGCGAAAACTGGTTTTTCAACACTAACACGAGTGCGAAAAGTGGTTTTTCCACACTAATACAAGTGCAAAAGTGGTTTCCTGCACCAACACAAGTGCGAAAAGTGGTTTTTCAACACTAACACAAGTGCGAAAAGTGGTTTTTCAACACTAACACAAGTGCAAAAAGTGGTTTTTCCACACTAATACAAGTGCAAAAGTGGTTTCCTGCACCAACACAAGTGCGAAAAGTTGTTTTTCAACACTAACACAAGTGCAAAAAGTGTTTTTTCAACACTATCAAAAGTGCAAAAAGTGTTTTTTGCACACTAATACAAGTGCAAAAGTGGTATCCTGCACCAACACAAGTGCGAAAAGTGTTTTTTCAAAACTAAAACAAGTGCGAAAAATGGTTTTTCAACACTATCACAAGTGCAAAAAGTGTTTTTTCCACACTAATACAAGTGCAAAAGTGGTTTCCTGCACCAACACAAGTGCGAAAAGTGGTTTTTCAACACTAACACAAGTGCGAAAAGTGGTTTTTCAACGCTATCACAAGTGCAAAAAGTGTTTTTTCCACACTTATACAAGTGCAAAAGTGGTTTCCTGCACCAACACAAGTGCGAAAAGTGGATTTTTCAACACTAACACAAGTGCGAAAAGTGGGTTTTCAACACTAACACAAGTGCGAAAAGTGGTTTCCTTCACTAACACAAGTGCGTAAAGTGGTTTTTCAACACTAACACAAGTGCGAAAAGTGGTTTTTCAACACTAACACAAGTGTGAAAAATGGTTTTTCCACACTAATACAAGTGCAAAAGTGGTTTCCTGCACCAACACAAGTGCGAAAAGTGGTTTTTCAACACTAACACAAGTGCGAAAAGTGGTTTTTCAACACTAACACAAGTGCGAAAAGTGGTTTTTCCACACTAATACAAGTGCAAAAGTGGTTTCCTGCCCCAACACAAGTGCGAAAAGTGGTTTTTCAACACTAACACAAGTGCGAAACGTGGTTTTTCAACACTATCACAAGTGCAAAAAGTGTTTTTTCCACACTAATACAAGTGCAAAAGTGGTTTCCTGCACCAACACAAGTGGGAAAAGTGGATTTTCAACACTAACACAAGTGCGAAAAGTGGGTTTTCAACACTAACACAAGTGCGAAAAGTGGTTTCCTTCACCAACACCAGTGCGAAAAGTGGTTTTTCAACACTAACACAAGTGCGAAAAGTGGTTTTTCCACACTAATACAAGTGCAAAAGTGGTTTCCTGCACCAAAACAAGTGCGAAAAGTGGTTTTTCAACACTAACACAAGTGCGAAAAGTGTTTTTTCAACACTAACACAAGTGCGAAAAGTGGTTTTTCCACACTAATACAAGTGCAAAAGTGGTTTCCTGCACCAACACAAGTGCAAAAAGTTGTTTTTCAACACTAACACAAGTGCAAAAAGTGTTTTTTCAACACTATCAAAAGTGCAAAAAGTGTTTTTTCCACACTAATACAAGTGCAAAAGTGGTTTCCTGCACCAACACAAGTGCGAAAAGTGGTTTTTCAACACTAACACAAGGGCGAAAAGTGGTTTTTCCACACTAATACAAGTGCAAAAGTGGTTTCCTGCACCAACACAAGTGCGAAAAGTGGTTTTTCAAAACTAACACAATTGCGAAAAATGGTTTTTCAACACTATCACAAGTGCAAAAAGTGTTTTTTCCACACTAATACAAGTGCAAAAGTGGTTTCCTGCACCAACACAAGTGCGAAAAGTGTTTTTTCAACACTAACACAAGTGCGAAAAGTGGTTTTTCAACGCTATCACAAGTGCAAAAAGTGTTTTTTCCACACTAATACAAGTGCAAAAGTGGTTTCCTGCACCAACACAAGTGCGAAAAGTGGATTTTTCAACACTAACACAAGTGCGAAAGTGGGCTTTCAACATTAACACAAGTGCGAAAAGTGGTTTCCTTCACTAACACAAGTGCGAAAAGTGGTTTTTCAACACTAACACAAGTGCGAAAAGTGTTTTTTCAACACTAACACAAGTGCGAAAAGTGGTTTTTCCACACTAATACAAGTGCAAAAGTGGTTTCCTGCACCAACACAAGTGCGAAAAGTGGTTTTTCAACACTAACACAAGTGCGAAAAGTGGTTTTTCAACACTATCACAAGTGCAAAAAGTGTTTTTTCCACACTAATACAAGTGTAAAAGTGGTTTCCTGCACCAACACAAATGCGAAAAGTGGATTTTCAACACTAACACAAATGCGAAAAGTGGGTTTTCAACACTAACACAAGTGCGAAAAGTGGTTTCCTTCACTACACAAGTGCGAAAAGTGGTTTTTCAACACTAACACAAGTGCGAAAAGTGGTTTTTCAACACTAACACAAGTGCGAAAAGTGGTTTTTCAACACTATCACAAGTGCAAAAAGTGTTTTTTCCACACTAATACAAGTGCAAAAGTGGTTTCCTGCACCAACACAAGTGCGAAAAGTGGTTTTTCAACACTAACACAAGTGCGAAAAGTGGTTTTTCAACACTATCACAAGTGCAAAAAGTGTTTTCTCCACACTAATACAAGTGCAAAAGTGGTTTCCTGCACCAACACCAGTGCAAAAAGTGGTTTTTCAACACTAACACAAGTGCGAAAAGTGGTTTCCTTCACCAACACCAGTGCGAAAAGTGGTTTTGCCACACTAATACAAGTGCAAAAGTGGTTTCCTGCACCAACACAAGTGCGAAAAGTAGTTTTTCAACACTAACACAAGTGCGAAAAGTTGTTTTTCAACACTAACACAAGTGCGAAAAGTGGTTTTTCCACACTAATACAAGTGCAAAAGTGGTTACCTGCACCAACACAAGTGCGAAAAGTGGTTTTTCAACACTAACACAAGTGCAAAAAGTGTTTTTTCAACACTATCACAAGTGCAAAAAGTGTTTTTTCCACACTAATACAAGTGCAAAAGTGGTTTCCTGCACCAACACAAGTGCGAAAAGTGGTTTTTCAACACTAACACAAGTGCGAAAAGTGGTTTTTCAACACTATCACAAGTGCGAAAAGTGTTTTTCACACACTAATACAAGTGCAAAAGTGGTTTCCTGCACCAACACAAGTGCGAAAAGTGGTTTTTCAACACTAACACAAGTGCGAAAAGTGGTTTTTCATCACTATCACAAGTGCAAAAAGTGTTTTTTCCACACTAATACAAGTGCAAAAGTGGTTCCCTGCACCAACACAAGTGCGAAAAGTGGTTTTTCAACACTAACAAAAGTGCGAAAAGTGGTTTTTCATCACTATCACAAGTGCAAAAAGTGTTTTTTCCACACTAATACAAGTGCAAAAGTGGTTTCCTGCACCAACACAAGTGGGAAAAGTGGATTTTCAACACTAACACAAGTGCGAAAAGTGGTTTTTCAACACTAATACAAGTGCAAAAGTGGTTTCCTGCACCAACACAAGTGCGAAAAGTGGTTTTTCAACACTAACACAAGTGCGAAAAGTGGTTTTTCAACACTAACACAAGTGCGAAAAGTGGTTTTTCCACACTAATACAAGTGCAAAAGTGGTTTCCTGCACCAACACAAGTGCGAAAAGTTGTTTTTCAACACTAACACAAGTGCAAAAAGTGTTTTTTCAACACTATCAAAAGTGCAAAAAGTGTTTTTTGCACACTAATACAAGTGCAAAAGTGGTTTCCTGCACCAACACAAGTGCGAAAAGTGTTTTTTCAAAACTAACACAAGTGCGAAAAATGGTTTTTCAACACTATCACAAGTGCAAAAAGTGTTTTTTCCACACTAATACAAGTGCAAAAGTGGTTTCCTGCACCAACACAAGTGCGAAAAGTGGTTTTTCAACACTAACACAAGTGCGAAAAGTGGTTTTTCAACGCTATCACAAGTGCAAAAAGTGTTTTTTCCACACTAATACAAGTGCAAAAGTGGTTTCCTGCACCAACACAAGTGCGAAAAGTGGATTTTTCAACACTAACACAAGTGCGAAAAGTGGGTTTTCAACACTAACACAAGTGCGAAAAGTGGTTTCCTTCACTAACACAAGTGCGTAAAGTGGTTTTTCAACACTAACACAAGTGCGAAAAGTGGTTTTTCAACACTAACACAAGTTTGAAAAATGGTTTTTTCCACACTAATACAAGTGCAAAAGTGGTTTCCTGCACCAACACAAGTGCGAAAAGTGGTTTTTCAACACTAACACAAGTGCGAAAAGTGGTTTTTCAACACTAACACAAGTGCGAAAAGTGGTTTTTCCACACTAATACAAGTGCAAAAGTGGTTTCCTGCCCCAACACAAGTGCGAAAAGTGGTTTTTCAACACTAACACAAGTGCGAAAAGTGGTTTTTCAACACTATCACAAGTGCAAAAAGTGTTTTTTCCACACTAATACAAGTGCAAAAGTGGTTTCCTGCACCAACACAAGTGGGAAAAGTGGATTTTCAACACTAACACAAGTGCGAAAAGTGGGTTTTCAACACTAACACAAGTGCGAAAAGTGGTTTCCTTCACCAACACCAGTGCGAAAAGTGGTTTTTCAACACTAACACAAGTGCGAAAAGTGGTTTTTCCACACTAATACAAGTGCAAAAGTGGTTTCCTGCACCAACACAAGTGCGAAAAGTGGTTTTCCAACACTAACACAAGTGCGAAAAGTGTTTTTTCAACACTAGCACAAGTGTGAAAAGTGGTTTTTCCACACTAATACAAGTGCAAAAGTGGTTTCCTGCACCAACACAAGTGCGAAAAGTTGTTTTTCAACACTAACACAAGTGCAAAAAGTGTTTTTTCAACACTATCAAAAGTGCAAAAAGTGTTTTTTCCACACTAATACAAGTGCAAAAGTGGTTTCCTGCACCAACACAAGTGCGAAAAGTGGTTTTTCAACACTAACACAAGTGCGAAAAGTGGTTTTTCAACGCTATCACAAGTGCAAAAAGTGTTTTTTCCACACTAATACAAGTGCAAAAGTGGTTTCCTGCACCAACACAAGTGCGAAAAGTGGATTTTTCAACACTAACACAAGTGCGAAAAGTGGGCTTTCAACATTAACACAAGTGCGAAAAGTGGTTTCCTTCACTAACACAAGTGCGAAAAGTGGTTTTTCAACACTAACACAAGTGTGAAAAATAGTTTTTCCACACTAATACAAGTGCAAAAGTGGTTTCCTGCACCAACACAAGTGCGAAAAGTGGTTTTTCAACACAAACAAGTGCGAAAAGTGGTTTTTCAACACTAACACAAGTGCGAAAAGTGGTTTTTCCACAATAATACAAGTGCAAAAGTGGTTTCCTGCACCAACACAAGTGCGAAAAGTGGTTTTTCAACACTAACACAAGTGCGAAAAGTGGTTTTTCAATGCTATCACAAGTGCAAAAAGTGTTTTTACCACACTAATACAAGTGCAAAAGTGGTTTCCTGCACCAACACAAGTGGGAAAAGTGGATTTTCAACACTAACACAAGTGCGAAAAGTGGTTTTTCAACACTAACACAAGTGCGAAAAGTGGTTTTTCAACACTATCACAAGTGCAAAAAGTGTTTTCTCCACACTAATACAAGAGCAAAAGTGGTTTCCTGCACCAACACAAGTGCGAAAAGTGGTTTTTCAACACTAACACAAGTGCGAAAAGTCGTTTTTCAACACTATCACAAGTGCAAAAAGTGTTTTTTCCACACTAATACAAGTGCAAAAGTGGTTTCCTGCACCAACACAAGTGGGAAAAGTGGATTTTCAACACTAACACAAGTGCGAAAAGTGGGTTTTCAACACTAACACAAGTGCGAAAAGTGGTTTCCTTCACCAACACCAGTGCGAAAAGTGGTTTTTCAACACTAACACAAGTGCGAAAAGTGGTTTCCTTCACCAACACCAGTGCGAAAAGTGGTTTTCCACACTAATACAAGTGCAAAAGTGGTTTCCTGCACCAACACAAGTGCGAAAAGTGGTTTTTCAACACTAACACAAGTGCAAAAAGTGTTTTTTCAACACTATCACAAGTGCAAAAAGTGTTTTTTCAACACTATCACAAGTGCAAAAAGTGTTTTTTCCACACTAATACAAGTGCAAAAGTGGTTTCCTGCACCAACACAAGTGCGAAAAGTGGTTTTTCAACACTAACACAAGTGCGAAAAGTCGTTTTTCAACACTATCACAAGTGCAAAAAGTGTTTTTTCAACACTATCACAAGTGCAAAAAGTGTTTTTTCCACACTAATACAAGTGCAAAAGTGGTTTCCTGCACCAACACAAGTGCGAAAAGTGGTTTTTCAACACTAACACAAGTGCGAAAAGTCGTTTTTCAACACTATCACAAGTGCAAAAAGTGTTTTTTCCACACTAATACAAGTGCAAAAGTGGTTTCCTGCACCAACACAAGTGGGAAAAGTGGATTTTCAACACTAACACAAGTGCGAAAAGTGGGTTTTCAACACTAACACAAGTGCGAAAAGTGGTTTCCTTCACCAACACCAGTGCGAAAAGTGGTTTTTCAACACTAACACAAGTGCGAAAAGTGGTTTCCTTCACCAACACCAGTGCGAAAAGTGGTTTTCCACACTAATACAAGTGCAAAAGTGGTTTCCTGCACCAACACAAGTGCGAAAAGTGGTTTTTCAACACTAACACAAGTGCAAAAAGTGTTTTTTCAACACTATCACAAGTGCAAAAAGTGTTTTTTCAACACTATCACAAGTGCAAAAAGTGTTTTTTCCACACTAATACAAGTGCAAAAGTGGTTTCCTGCACCAACACAAGTGCGAAAAGTGGTTTTTCAACACTAACAAAAGTGCGAAAAGTGGTTTTTCATCACTATCACAAGTGCAAAAAGTGTTTTTTCCACACTAATACAAGTGCAAAAGTGGTTTCCTGCACCAACACAAGTGGGAAAAGTGGATTTTCAACACTAACACAAGTGCGAAAACTGGTTTTTCAACACTAACACGAGTGCGAAAAGTGGTTTTTCCACACTAATACAAGTGCAAAAGTGGTTTCCTGCACCAACACAAGTGCGAAAAGTGGTTTTTCAACACTAACACAAGTGCGAAAAGTGGTTTTTCAACACTAACACAAGTGCAAAAAGTGGTTTTTCCACACTAATACAAGTGCAAAAGTGGTTTCCTGCACCAACACAAGTGCGAAAAGTTGTTTTTCAACACTAACACAAGTGCAAAAAGTGTTTTTTCAACACTATCAAAAGTGCAAAAAGTGTTTTTTGCACACTAATACAAGTGCAAAAGTGGTATCCTGCACCAACACAAGTGCGAAAAGTGTTTTTTCAAAACTAAAACAAGTGCGAAAAATGGTTTTTCAACACTATCACAAGTGCAAAAAGTGTTTTTTCCACACTAATACAAGTGCAAAAGTGGTTTCCTGCACCAACACAAGTGCGAAAAGTGGTTTTTCAACACTAACACAAGTGCGAAAAGTGGTTTTTCAACGCTATCACAAGTGCAAAAAGTGTTTTTTCCACACTTATACAAGTGCAAAAGTGGTTTCCTGCACCAACACAAGTGCGAAAAGTGGATTTTTCAACACTAACACAAGTGCGAAAAGTGGGTTTTCAACACTAACACAAGTGCGAAAAGTGGTTTCCTTCACTAACACAAGTGCGTAAAGTGGTTTTTCAACACTAACACAAGTGCGAAAAGTGGTTTTTCAACACTAACACAAGTGTGAAAAATGGTTTTTCCACACTAATACAAGTGCAAAAGTGGTTTCCTGCACCAACACAAGTGCGAAAAGTGGTTTTTCAACACTAACACAAGTGCGAAAAGTGGTTTTTCAACACTAACACAAGTGCGAAAAGTGGTTTTTCCACACTAATACAAGTGCAAAAGTGGTTTCCTGCCCCAACACAAGTGCGAAAAGTGGTTTTTCAACACTAACACAAGTGCGAAACGTGGTTTTTCAACACTATCACAAGTGCAAAAAGTGTTTTTTCCACACTAATACAAGTGCAAAAGTGGTTTCCTGCACCAACACAAGTGGGAAAAGTGGATTTTCAACACTAACACAAGTGCGAAAAGTGGGTTTTCAACACTAACACAAGTGCGAAAAGTGGTTTCCTTCACCAACACCAGTGCGAAAAGTGGTTTTTCAACACTAACACAAGTGCGAAAAGTGGTTTTTCCACACTAATACAAGTGCAAAAGTGGTTTCCTGCACCAAAACAAGTGCGAAAAGTGGTTTTTCAACACTAACACAAGTGCGAAAAGTGTTTTTTCAACACTAACACAAGTGCGAAAAGTGGTTTTTCCACACTAATACAAGTGCAAAAGTGGTTTCCTGCACCAACACAAGTGCAAAAAGTTGTTTTTCAACACTAACACAAGTGCAAAAAGTGTTTTTTCAACACTATCAAAAGTGCAAAAAGTGTTTTTTCCACACTAATACAAGTGCAAAAGTGGTTTCCTGCACCAACACAAGTGCGAAAAGTGGTTTTTCAACACTAACACAAGGGCGAAAAGTGGTTTTTCCACACTAATACAAGTGCAAAAGTGGTTTCCTGCACCAACACAAGTGCGAAAAGTGGTTTTTCAAAACTAACACAATTGCGAAAAATGGTTTTTCAACACTATCACAAGTGCAAAAAGTGTTTTTTCCACACTAATACAAGTGCAAAAGTGGTTTCCTGCACCAACACAAGTGCGAAAAGTGTTTTTTCAACACTAACACAAGTGCGAAAAGTGGTTTTTCAACGCTATCACAAGTGCAAAAAGTGTTTTTTCCACACTAATACAAGTGCAAAAGTGGTTTCCTGCACCAACACAAGTGCGAAAAGTGGATTTTTCAACACTAACACAAGTGCGAAAGTGGGCTTTCAACATTAACACAAGTGCGAAAAGTGGTTTCCTTCACTAACACAAGTGCGAAAAGTGGTTTTTCAACACTAACACAAGTGCGAAAAGTGTTTTTTCAACACTAACACAAGTGCGAAAAGTGGTTTTTCCACACTAATACAAGTGCAAAAGTGGTTTCCTGCACCAACACAAGTGCGAAAAGTGGTTTTTCAACACTAACACAAGTGCGAAAAGTGGTTTTTCAACACTATCACAAGTGCAAAAAGTGTTTTTTCCACACTAATACAAGTGTAAAAGTGGTTTCCTGCACCAACACAAATGCGAAAAGTGGATTTTCAACACTAACACAAATGCGAAAAGTGGGTTTTCAACACTAACACAAGTGCGAAAAGTGGTTTCCTTCACTACACAAGTGCGAAAAGTGGTTTTTCAACACTAACACAAGTGCGAAAAGTGGTTTTTCAACACTAACACAAGTGCGAAAAGTGGTTTTTCAACACTATCACAAGTGCAAAAAGTGTTTTTTCCACACTAATACAAGTGCAAAAGTGGTTTCCTGCACCAACACAAGTGCGAAAAGTGGTTTTTCAACACTAACACAAGTGCGAAAAGTGGTTTTTCAACACTATCACAAGTGCAAAAAGTGTTTTCTCCACACTAATACAAGTGCAAAAGTGGTTTCCTGCACCAACACCAGTGCAAAAAGTGGTTTTTCAACACTAACACAAGTGCGAAAAGTGGTTTCCTTCACCAACACCAGTGCGAAAAGTGGTTTTGCCACACTAATACAAGTGCAAAAGTGGTTTCCTGCACCAACACAAGTGCGAAAAGTAGTTTTTCAACACTAACACAAGTGCGAAAAGTTGTTTTTCAACACTAACACAAGTGCGAAAAGTGGTTTTTCCACACTAATACAAGTGCAAAAGTGGTTACCTGCACCAACACAAGTGCGAAAAGTGGTTTTTCAACACTAACACAAGTGCAAAAAGTGTTTTTTCAACACTATCACAAGTGCAAAAAGTGTTTTTTCCACACTAATACAAGTGCAAAAGTGGTTTCCTGCACCAACACAAGTGCGAAAAGTGGTTTTTCAACACTAACACAAGTGCGAAAAGTGGTTTTTCAACACTATCACAAGTGCGAAAAGTGTTTTTCACACACTAATACAAGTGCAAAAGTGGTTTCCTGCACCAACACAAGTGCGAAAAGTGGTTTTTCAACACTAACACAAGTGCGAAAAGTGGTTTTTCATCACTATCACAAGTGCAAAAAGTGTTTTTTCCACACTAATACAAGTGCAAAAGTGGTTCCCTGCACCAACACAAGTGCGAAAAGTGGTTTTTCAACACTAACAAAAGTGCGAAAAGTGGTTTTTCATCACTATCACAAGTGCAAAAAGTGTTTTTTCCACACTAATACAAGTGCAAAAGTGGTTTCCTGCACCAACACAAGTGGGAAAAGTGGATTTTCAACACTAACACAAGTGCGAAAAGTGGTTTTTCAACACTAATACAAGTGCAAAAGTGGTTTCCTGCACCAACACAAGTGCGAAAAGTGGTTTTTCAACACTAACACAAGTGCGAAAAGTGGTTTTTCAACACTAACACAAGTGCGAAAAGTGGTTTTTCCACACTAATACAAGTGCAAAAGTGGTTTCCTGCACCAACACAAGTGCGAAAAGTTGTTTTTCAACACTAACACAAGTGCAAAAAGTGTTTTTTCAACACTATCAAAAGTGCAAAAAGTGTTTTTTGCACACTAATACAAGTGCAAAAGTGGTTTCCTGCACCAACACAAGTGCGAAAAGTGTTTTTTCAAAACTAACACAAGTGCGAAAAATGGTTTTTCAACACTATCACAAGTGCAAAAAGTGTTTTTTCCACACTAATACAAGTGCAAAAGTGGTTTCCTGCACCAACACAAGTGCGAAAAGTGGTTTTTCAACACTAACACAAGTGCGAAAAGTGGTTTTTCAACGCTATCACAAGTGCAAAAAGTGTTTTTTCCACACTAATACAAGTGCAAAAGTGGTTTCCTGCACCAACACAAGTGCGAAAAGTGGATTTTTCAACACTAACACAAGTGCGAAAAGTGGGTTTTCAACACTAACACAAGTGCGAAAAGTGGTTTCCTTCACTAACACAAGTGCGTAAAGTGGTTTTTCAACACTAACACAAGTGCGAAAAGTGGTTTTTCAACACTAACACAAGTTTGAAAAATGGTTTTTTCCACACTAATACAAGTGCAAAAGTGGTTTCCTGCACCAACACAAGTGCGAAAAGTGGTTTTTCAACACTAACACAAGTGCGAAAAGTGGTTTTTCAACACTAACACAAGTGCGAAAAGTGGTTTTTCCACACTAATACAAGTGCAAAAGTGGTTTCCTGCCCCAACACAAGTGCGAAAAGTGGTTTTTCAACACTAACACAAGTGCGAAAAGTGGTTTTTCAACACTATCACAAGTGCAAAAAGTGTTTTTTCCACACTAATACAAGTGCAAAAGTGGTTTCCTGCACCAACACAAGTGGGAAAAGTGGATTTTCAACACTAACACAAGTGCGAAAAGTGGGTTTTCAACACTAACACAAGTGCGAAAAGTGGTTTCCTTCACCAACACCAGTGCGAAAAGTGGTTTTTCAACACTAACACAAGTGCGAAAAGTGGTTTTTCCACACTAATACAAGTGCAAAAGTGGTTTCCTGCACCAACACAAGTGCGAAAAGTGGTTTTCCAACACTAACACAAGTGCGAAAAGTGTTTTTTCAACACTAGCACAAGTGTGAAAAGTGGTTTTTCCACACTAATACAAGTGCAAAAGTGGTTTCCTGCACCAACACAAGTGCGAAAAGTTGTTTTTCAACACTAACACAAGTGCAAAAAGTGTTTTTTCAACACTATCAAAAGTGCAAAAAGTGTTTTTTCCACACTAATACAAGTGCAAAAGTGGTTTCCTGCACCAACACAAGTGCGAAAAGTGGTTTTTCAACACTAACACAAGTGCGAAAAGTGGTTTTTCAACGCTATCACAAGTGCAAAAAGTGTTTTTTCCACACTAATACAAGTGCAAAAGTGGTTTCCTGCACCAACACAAGTGCGAAAAGTGGATTTTTCAACACTAACACAAGTGCGAAAAGTGGGCTTTCAACATTAACACAAGTGCGAAAAGTGGTTTCCTTCACTAACACAAGTGCGAAAAGTGGTTTTTCAACACTAACACAAGTGTGAAAAATAGTTTTTCCACACTAATACAAGTGCAAAAGTGGTTTCCTGCACCAACACAAGTGCGAAAAGTGGTTTTTCAACACAAACAAGTGCGAAAAGTGGTTTTTCAACACTAACACAAGTGCGAAAAGTGGTTTTTCCACAATAATACAAGTGCAAAAGTGGTTTCCTGCACCAACACAAGTGCGAAAAGTGGTTTTTCAACACTAACACAAGTGCGAAAAGTGGTTTTTCAATGCTATCACAAGTGCAAAAAGTGTTTTTACCACACTAATACAAGTGCAAAAGTGGTTTCCTGCACCAACATAAGTGCGAAAAGTGGATTTTTCAACACTAACACAAGTGCGAAAAGTGGGTTTTTGAACACTAACACAAGTGCGAAAAGTGGTTTCCTTCACTAACACAAGTGTGAAAAGTGGTTTTTCAACACTAACACAAGTGCGAAAAGTGGTTTTTCAACACTAACACAAGTATGAAAAGTGGTTTTTCCACACTAATACAAGTGCAAAAGTGGTTTCCTGCACCAACACAAGTGCGAAAAGTGGTTTTTCAACACTAACACGAGTGCGAAAAGTGGTTTTTCAACACTAACACAAGTGCGAAAAGTGGTTTTTCCACACTAATACAAGTGCAAAAGTGGTTTCCTGCACCAACACAAGTGCGAAAAGTGGTTTTTCAACACTAACACAAGTGCGAAAAGTGGTTTTTCAACACTATCACAAGTGCAAAAAGTGTTTTCTCCACACTAATACAAGTGCAAAAGTGGTTTCCTGCACCAACACAAGTGCGAAAAGTGGTTTTTCAACACTAACACAAGTGCGAAAAGTGGTTTTTCAACACTATCACAAGTGCAAAAAGTGTTTTTTCCACACTAATACAAGTGCAAAAGTGGTTTCCTGCACCAACACAAGTGGGAAAAGTGGATTTTCAACACTAACACAAGTGCGAAAAGTGGGTTTTCAACACTAACACAAGTGCGAAAAGTGGTTTCCTTCACCAACACCAGTGCGAAAAGTGGTTTTTCAACACTAACACAAGTGCGAAAAGTGGTTTCCTTCACCAACACCAGTGCGAAAAGTGGTTTTTCCACACTAATACAAGTGCAAAAGTGGTTTCCTGCACCAACACAAGTGCGAAAAGTAGTTTTTCAACACTAACACAAGTGCGAAAAGTTGTTTTTCAACACTAACACAAGTGCGAAAAGTGGTTTTTCCACACTAATACAAGTGCAAAAGTGGTTACCTGCACCAACACAAGTGCGAAAAGTGGTTTTTCAACACTAACACAAGTGCAAAAAGTGTTTTTTCAACACTATCACAAGTGCAAAAAGTGTTTTTTCCACACTAATACAAGTGCAAAAGTGGTTTCCTGCACCAACACAAGTGCGAAAAGTGGTTTTTCAACACTAACACAAGTGCGAAAAGTGGTTTTTCAACACTATCACAAGTGCGAAAAGTGTTTTTCACACACTAATACAAGTGCAAAAGTGGTTTCCTGCACCAACACAAGTGCGAAAAGTGGTTTTTCAACACTAACACAAGTGCGAAAAGTGGTTTTTCATCACTATCACAAGTGCAAAAAGTGTTTTTTCCACACTAATACAAGTGCAAAAGTGGTTTCCTGCACCAACACAAGTGCGAAAAGTGGTTTTTCAACACTAACAAAAGTGCGAAAAGTGGTTTTTCATCACTATCACAAGTGCAAAAAGTGTTTTTTCCACACTAATACAAGTGCAAAAGTGGTTTCCTGCACCAACACAAGTGGGAAAAGTGGATTTTCAACACTAACACAAGTGCGAAAAGTGGTTTTTCAACACTAACACAAGTGCGAAAAGTGGTTTTTCAACACTATCACAAGTGCAAAAAGTGTTTTCTCCACACTAATACAAGAGCAAAAGTGGTTTCCTGCACCAACACAAGTGCGAAAAGTGGTTTTTCAACACTAACACAAGTGCGAAAAGTCGTTTTTCAACACTATCACAAGTGCAAAAGTGGTTTCCTGCACCAACACAAGTGCGAAAAGTGGTTTTTCAACACTAACAAAAGTGCGAAAAGTAGTTTTTCATCACTATCACAAGTGCAAAAAGTGTTTTTTCCACACTAATACAAGTGCAAAAGTGGTTTCCTGCACCAACACAAGTGGGAAAAGTGGATTTTCAACACTAACACAAGTGCAAAAAGTGTTTTTTCCACACTAATACAAGTGCAAAAGTGGTTTCCTGCACCAACACAAGTGGGAAAAGTGGATTTTCAACACTAACACAAGTGCGAAAAGTGGGTTTTCAACACTAACACAAGTGCGAAAAGTGGTTTCCTTCACCAACACCAGTGCGAAAAGTGGTTTTTCAACACTAACACAAGTGCGAAAAGTGGTTTCCTTCACCAACACCAGTGCGAAAAGTGGTTTTCCACACTAATACAAGTGCAAAAGTGGTTTCCTGCACCAACACAAGTGCGAAAAGTGGTTTTTCAACACTAACACAAGTGCAAAAAGTGTTTTTTCAACACTATCACAAGTGCAAAAAGTGTTTTTTCAACACTATCACAAGTGCAAAAAGTGGTTTTTCCACACTAATACAAGTGCAAAAGTGGTTTCCTGCACCAACACAAGTGCGAAAAGTGGTTTTTCAACACTAACAAAAGTGCGAAAAGTAGTTTTTCATCACTATCACAAGTGCAAAAAGTGTTTTTTCCACACTAATACAAGTGCAAAAGTGGTTTCCTGCACCAACACAAGTGGGAAAAGTGGATTTTCAACACTAACACAAGTGCGAAAAGTGGTTTTTCAACACTAACACGAGTGCGAAAAGTGGTTTTTCCACACTAATACAAGTGCAAAAGTGGTTTCCTGCACCAACACAAGTGCGAAAAGTGGTTTTTCAACACTAACACAAGTGCGAAAAGTGGTTTTTCAACACTAACACAAGTGCAAAAAGTGGTTTTTCCACACTAATACAAGTGCAAAAGTGGTTTCCTGCACCAACACAAGTGCGAAAAGTTGTTTTTCAACACTAACACAAGTGCAAAAAGTGTTTTTTCAACACTATCAAAAGTGCAAAAAGTGTTTTTTGCACACTAATACAAGTGCAAAAGTGGTTTCCTGCACCAACACAAGTGCGAAAAGTGTTTTTTCAAAACTAAAACAAGTGCGAAAAATGGTTTTTCAACACTATCACAAGTGCAAAAAGTGTTTTTTCCACACTAATACAAGTGCAAAAGTGGTTTCCTGCACCAACACAAGTGCGAAAAGTGGTTTTTCAACACTAACACAAGTGCGAAAAGTGGTTTTTCAACGCTATCACAAGTGCAAAAAGTGTTTTTTCCACACTAATACAAGTGCAAAAGTGGTTTCCTGCACCAACACAAGTGCGAAAAGTGGATTTTTCAACACTAACACAAGTGCGAAAAGTGGGTTTTCAACACTAACACAAGTGCGAAAAGTGGTTTCCTTCACTAACACAAGTGCGTAAAGTGGTTTTTCAACACTAACACAAGTGCGAAAAGTGGTTTCCTTCACTAACACAAGTGCGTAAAGTGGTTTTTCAACACTAACACAAGTGCGAAAAGTGGTTTTTCAACACTAACACAAGTGTGAAAAATGGTTTTTCCACACTAATACAAGTGCAAAAGTGGTTTCCTGCACCAACACAAGTGCGAAAAGTGGTTTTTCAACACTAACACAAGTGCGAAAAGTGGTTTTTCAACACTAACACAAGTGCGAAAAGTGGTTTTTCCACACTAATACAAGTGCAAAAGTGGTTTCCTGCCCCAACACAAGTGCAAAAAGTGGTTTTTCAACACTAACACAAGTGCGAAACGTGGTTTTTCAACACTATCACAAGTGCAAAAAGTGTTTTTTCCACACTAATACAAGTGCAAAAGTGGTTTCCTGCACCAACACAAGTGGGAAAAGTGGATTTTCAACACTAACACAAGTGCGAAAAGTGGGTTTTCAACACTAACACAAGTGCGAAAAGTGGTTTCCTTCACCAACACCAGTGCGAAAAGTGGTTTTTCAACACTAACACAAGTGCGAAAAGTGGTTTTTCCACACTAATACAAGTGCAAAAGTGGTTTCCTGCACCAAAACAAGTGCGAAAAGTGGTTTTTCAACACTAACACAAGTGCGAAAAGTGTTTTTTCAACACTAACACAAGTGCGAAAAGTGGTTTTTCCACACTAATACAAGTGCAAAAGTGGTTTCCTGCACCAACACAAGTGCAAAAAGTTGTTTTTCAACACTAACACAAGTGCAAAAAGTGTTTTTTCAACACTATCAAAAGTGCAAAAAGTGTTTTTTCCACACTAATACAAGTGCAAAAGTGGTTTCCTGCACCAGCACAAGTGCGAAAAGTGGTTTTTCAACACTAACACAAGGGCGAAAAGTGGTTTTTCCACACTAATACAAGTGCAAAAGTGGTTTCCTGCACCAACACAAGTGCGAAAAGTGGTTTTTCAAAACTAACACAAGTGCGAAAAATGGTTTTTCAACACTATCACAAGTGCAAAAAGTGTTTTTTCCACACTAATACAAGTGCAAAAGTGGTTTCCTGCACCAACACAAGTGCGAAAAGTGTTTTTTCAACACTAACACAAGTGCGAAAAGTGGTTTTTCAACGCTATCACAAGTGCAAAAAGTGTTTTTTCCACACTAATACAAGTGCAAAAGTGGTTTCCTGCACCAACATAAGTGCGAAAAGTGGATTTTTCAACACTAACACAAGTGCGAAAGTGGGCTTTCAACATTAACACAAGTGCGAAAAGTGGTTTCCTTCACTAACACAAGTGCGAAAAGTGGTTTTTCAACACTAACACAAGTGCGAAAAGTGGTTTTTCAACACTAACACAAGTGCGAAAAGTGGTTTTTCCACACTAATACAAGTGCAAAAGTGGTTTCCTGCACCAACACAAGTGCGAAAAGTGGTTTTTCAACACTAACACAAGTGCGAAAAGTGGTTTTTCAACACTATCACAAGTGCAAAAAGTGTTTTTTCCACACTAATACAAGTGTAAAAGTGGTTTCCTGCACCAACACAAATGCGAAAAGTGGATTTTCAACACTAACACAAATGCGAAAAGTGGGTTTTCAACACTAACACAAGTGCGAAAAGTGGTTTCCTTCACTACACAAGTCCGAAAAGTGGTTTTTCAACACTAACACAAGTGCGAAAAGTGGTTTTTCAACACTAACACAAGTGCGAAAAGTGGTTTTTCCACACTAATACAAGTGCAAAAGTGGTTGCCTGCACCAACACAAGTGCGAAAAGTGGTTTTTCAACACTAACACAAGTGCGAAAAGTGGTTTTTCAACACTATCACAAGTGCAAAAAGTGTTTTTTCCACACTAATACAAGTGCAAAAGTGGTTTCCTGCACCAACACAAGTGCGAAAAGTGGTTTTTCAACACTAACACAAGTGCGAAAAGTGGTTTTTCAACACTATCACAAGTGCAAAAAGTGTTTTCTCCACACTAATACAAGTGCAAAAGTGGTTTCCTGCACCAACACAAGTGCGAAAAGTGGTTTTTCAACACTAACACAAGTGCGAAAAGTGGTATTTCAACACTATCACAAGTGCAAAAAGTGTTTTTTCCACACTAATACAAGTGCAAAAGTGGTTTCCTGCACCAACACAAGTGGGAAAAGTGGATTTTCAACACTAACACAAGTGCGAAAAGTGGGTTTTCAACACTAACACAAGTGCGAAAAGTGGTTTCCTTCACCAACACCAGTGCGAAAAGTGGTTTTTCAACACTAACACAAGTGCAAAAAGTGTTTTTTCAACACTATCACAAGTGCAAAAAGTGTTTTTTCAACACTATCACAAGTGCAAAAAGTGGTTTTTCCACACTAATACAAGTGCAAAAGTGGTTTCCTGCACCAACACAAGTGCGAAAAGTGGTTTTTCAACACTAACAAAAGTGCGAAAAGTGGTTTTTCATCACTATCACAAGTGCAAAAAGTGTTTTTTCCACACTAATACAAGTGCAAAAGTGGTTTCCTGCACCAACACAAGTGGGAAAAGTGGATTTTCAACACTAACACAAGTGCGAAAAGTGGTTTTTCAACACTAACACGAGTGCGAAAAGTGGTTTTTCCACACTAATACAAGTGCAAAAGTGGTTTCCTGCACCAACACAAGTGCGAAAAGTGGTTTTTCAACACTAACACAAGTGCGAAAAGTGGTTTTTCAACACTAACACAAGTGCAAAAAGTGGTTTTTCCACACTAATACAAGTGCAAAAGTGGTTTCCTGCACCAACACAAGTGCGAAAAGTTGTTTTTCAACACTAACACAAGTGCAAAAAGTGTTTTTTCAACACTATCAAAAGTGCAAAAAGTGTTTTTTGCACACTAATACAAGTGCAAAAGTGGTTTCCTGCACCAACACAAGTGCGAAAAGTGTTTTTTCAAAACTAAAACAAGTGCGAAAAATGGTTTTTCAACACTATCACAAGTGCAAAAAGTGTTTTTTCCACACTAATACAAGTGCAAAAGTGGTTTCCTGCACCAACACAAGTGCGAAAAGTGGTTTTTCAACACTAACACAAGTGCGAAAAGTGGTTTTTCAACGCTATCACAAGTGCAAAAAGTGTTTTTTCCACACTAATACAAGTGCAAAAGTGGTTTCCTGCACCAACACAAGTGCGAAAAGTGGATTTTTCAACACTAACACAAGTGCGAAAAGTGGGTTTTCAACACTAACACAAGTGCGAAAAGTGGTTTCCTTCACTAACACAAGTGCGTAAAGTGGTTTTTCAACACTAACACAAGTGCGAAAAGTGGTTTCCTTCACTAACACAAGTGCGTAAAGTGGTTTTTCAACACTAACACAAGTGCGAAAAGTGGTTTTTCAACACTAACACAAGTGTGAAAAATGGTTTTTCCACACTAATACAAGTGCAAAAGTGGTTTCCTGCACCAACACAAGTGCGAAAAGTGGTTTTTCAACACTAACACAAGTGCGAAAAGTGGTTTTTCAACACTAACACAAGTGCGAAAAGTGGTTTTTCCACACTAATACAAGTGCAAAAGTGGTTTCCTGCCCCAACACAAGTGCAAAAAGTGGTTTTTCAACACTAACACAAGTGCGAAACGTGGTTTTTCAACACTATCACAAGTGCAAAAAGTGTTTTTTCCACACTAATACAAGTGCAAAAGTGGTTTCCTGCACCAACACAAGTGGGAAAAGTGGATTTTCAACACTAACACAAGTGCGAAAAGTGGGTTTTCAACACTAACACAAGTGCGAAAAGTGGTTTCCTTCACCAACACCAGTGCGAAAAGTGGTTTTTCAACACTAACACAAGTGCGAAAAGTGGTTTTTCCACACTAATACAAGTGCAAAAGTGGTTTCCTGCACCAAAACAAGTGCGAAAAGTGGTTTTTCAACACTAACACAAGTGCGAAAAGTGTTTTTTCAACACTAACACAAGTGCGAAAAGTGGTTTTTCCACACTAATACAAGTGCAAAAGTGGTTTCCTGCACCAACACAAGTGCAAAAAGTTGTTTTTCAACACTAACACAAGTGCAAAAAGTGTTTTTTCAACACTATCAAAAGTGCAAAAAGTGTTTTTTCCACACTAATACAAGTGCAAAAGTGGTTTCCTGCACCAGCACAAGTGCGAAAAGTGGTTTTTCAACACTAACACAAGGGCGAAAAGTGGTTTTTCCACACTAATACAAGTGCAAAAGTGGTTTCCTGCACCAACACAAGTGCGAAAAGTGGTTTTTCAAAACTAACACAAGTGCGAAAAATGGTTTTTCAACACTATCACAAGTGCAAAAAGTGTTTTTTCCACACTAATACAAGTGCAAAAGTGGTTTCCTGCACCAACACAAGTGCGAAAAGTGTTTTTTCAACACTAACACAAGTGCGAAAAGTGGTTTTTCAACGCTATCACAAGTGCAAAAAGTGTTTTTTCCACACTAATACAAGTGCAAAAGTGGTTTCCTGCACCAACATAAGTGCGAAAAGTGGATTTTTCAACACTAACACAAGTGCGAAAGTGGGCTTTCAACATTAACACAAGTGCGAAAAGTGGTTTCCTTCACTAACACAAGTGCGAAAAGTGGTTTTTCAACACTAACACAAGTGCGAAAAGTGGTTTTTCAACACTAACACAAGTGCGAAAAGTGGTTTTTCCACACTAATACAAGTGCAAAAGTGGTTTCCTGCACCAACACAAGTGCGAAAAGTGGTTTTTCAACACTAACACAAGTGCGAAAAGTGGTTTTTCAACACTATCACAAGTGCAAAAAGTGTTTTTTCCACACTAATACAAGTGTAAAAGTGGTTTCCTGCACCAACACAAATGCGAAAAGTGGATTTTCAACACTAACACAAATGCGAAAAGTGGGTTTTCAACACTAACACAAGTGCGAAAAGTGGTTTCCTTCACTACACAAGTCCGAAAAGTGGTTTTTCAACACTAACACAAGTGCGAAAAGTGGTTTTTCAACACTAACACAAGTGCGAAAAGTGGTTTTTCCACACTAATACAAGTGCAAAAGTGGTTGCCTGCACCAACACAAGTGCGAAAAGTGGTTTTTCAACACTAACACAAGTGCGAAAAGTGGTTTTTCAACACTATCACAAGTGCAAAAAGTGTTTTTTCCACACTAATACAAGTGCAAAAGTGGTTTCCTGCACCAACACAAGTGCGAAAAGTGGTTTTCAACACTAACACAAGTGCGAAAAGTGGTTTTTCAACACTATCACAAGTGCAAAAAGTGTTTTCTCCACACTAATACAAGTGCAAAAGTGGTTTCCTGCACCAACACAAGTGCGAAAAGTGGTTTTTCAACACTAACACAAGTGCGAAAAGTGGTATTTCAACACTATCACAAGTGCAAAAAGTGTTTTTTCCACACTAATACAAGTGCAAAAGTGGTTTCCTGCACCAACACAAGTGGGAAAAGTGGATTTTCAACACTAACACAAGTGCGAAAAGTGGGTTTTCAACACTAACACAAGTGCGAAAAGTGGTTTCCTTCACCAACACCAGTGCGAAAAGTGGTTTTTCAACACTAACACAAGTGCGAAAAGTGGTTTCCTTCACCAACACCAGTGCGAAAAGTGGTTTTGCCACACTAATACAAGTGCAAAAGTGGTTTCCTGCACCAACACAAGTGCGAAAAGTAGTTTTTCAACACTAACACAAGTGCGAAAAGTTGTTTTTCAACACTAACACAAGTGCGAAAAGTGGTTTTTCCACACTAATACAAGTGCAAAAGTGGTTACCTGCACCAACACAAGTGCGAAAAGTGGTTTTTCAACACTAACACAAGTGCAAAAAGTGTTTTTTCAACACTATCACAAGTGCAAAAAGTGTTTTTTCCACACTAATACAAGTGCAAAAGTGGTTTCCTGCACCAACACAAGTGCGAAAAGTGGTTTTTCAACACTAACACAAGTGCGAAAAGTGGTTTTTCAACACTATCACAAGTGCGAAAAGTGTTTTTTCAACACTATCACAAGTGCAAAAAGTGTTTTTTCCACACTAATACAAGTGCAAAAGTGGTTTCCTGCACCAACACAAGTGCGAAAAGTGGTTTTTCAACACTAACACAAGTGCGAAAAGTGGTTTTTCATCACTATCACAAGTGCAAAAAGTGTTTTTTCCACACTAATACAAGTGCAAAAGTGGTTTCCTGCACCAACACAAGTGCGAAAAGTGGTTTTTCAACACTAACAAAAGTGCGAAAAGTGGTTTTTCATCACTATCACAAGTGCAAAAAGTGTTTTTTCCACACTAATACAAGTGCAAAAGTGGTTTCCTGCACCAACACAAGTGGGAAAAGTGGATTTTCAACACTAACACAAGTGCGAAAAGTGGTTTTTCAACACTAACACGAGTTCGAAAAGTGGTTTTTCCACACTAATACAAGTGCAAAAGTGGTTTCCTGCACCAACACAAGTGCGAAAAGTGGTTTTTCAACACTAACACAAGTGCGAAAAGTGGTTTTTCAACACTAACACAAGTGCGAAAAGTGGTTTTTCCACACTAATACAAGTGCAAAAGTGGTTTCCTGCACCAACACAAGTGCGAAAAGTTGTTTTTCAACACTAACACAAGTGCAAAAAGTGTTTTTTCAACACTATCAAAAGTGCAAAAAGTGTTTTTTGCACACTAATACAAGTGCAAAAGTGGTTTCCTGCACCAACACAAGTGCGAAAAGTGTTTTTTCAACACTATCACAAGTGCAAAAAGTGTTTTTTCCACACTAATACAAGTGCAAAAGTGGTTTCCTGCACCAACACAAGTGCGAAAAGTGGTTTTTCAACACTAACACAAGTGCGAAAAGTGGTTTTTCAACGCTATCACAAGTGCAAAAAGTGTTTTTTCCACACTAATACAAGTGCAAAAGTGGTTTCCTGCACCAACACAAGTGCGAAAAGTGGATTTTTCAACACTAACACAAGTGCGAAAAGTGGGTTTTCAACACTAACACAAATGCGAAAAGTGGTTTCCTTCACTAACACAAGTGCGTAATGTGGTTTTTCAACACTAACACAAGTGCGAAAAGTGGTTTTTCAACACTAACACAAGTTTGAAAAATGGTTTTTCCACACTAATACAAGTGCAAAAGTGGTTTCCTGCACCAACACAAGTGCGAAAAGTGGTTTTTCAACACTAACACAAGGGCGAAAAGTGTTTTTTCAACACTATCAAAAGTGCAAAAAGTGTTTTTTCCACACTAATACAAGTGCAAAAGTGGTTTCCTGCACCAACACAAGTGCGAAAAGTGGTTTTTCAACACTAACACAAGGGCGAAAAGTGGTTTTCCACACTAATACAAGTGCAAAAGTGGTTTCCTGCACCAACACAAGTGCGAAAAGTGGTTTTTCAAAACTAACACAAGTGCGAAAAATGGTTTTTCAACACTATCACAAGTGCAAAAAGTGTTTTTTCCACACTAATACAAGTGCAAAAGTGGTTTCCTGCACCAACACAAGTGCGAAAAGTGTTTTTTCAACACTAACACAAGTGCGAAAAGTGGTTTTTCAACGCTATCACAAGTGCAAAAAGTGTTTTTTCCACACTAATACAAGTGCAAAAGTGGTTTCCTGCACCAACACAAGTGCGAAAAGTGGATTTTTCAACACTAACACAAGTGCGAAAGTGGGCTTTCAACATTAACACAAGTGCGAAAAGTGGTTTCCTTCACTAACACAAGTGCGAAAAGTGGTTTTTCAACACTAACACAAGTGCGAAAAGTGGTTTTTCAACACTAACACAAGTGCGAAAAGTGGTTTTTCCACACTAATACAAGTGCAAAAGTGGTTTCCTGCACCAACACAAGTGCGAAAAGTGGTTTTTCAACACTAACACAAGTGCGAAAAGTGGTTTTTCAACACTATCACAAGTGCAAAAAGTGTTTTTTCCACACTAATACAAGTGTAAAAGTGGTTTCCTGCACCAACACAAATGCGAAAAGTGGATTTTCAACACTAACACAAATGCGAAAAGTGGGTTTTCAACACTAACACAAGTGCGAAAAGTGGTTTCCTTCACTACACAAGTCCGAAAAGTGGTTTTTCAACACTAACACAAGTGCGAAAAGTGGTTTTTCAACACTAACACAAGTGCGAAAAGTGGTTTTTCCACACTAATACAAGTGCAAAAGTGGTTGCCTGCACCAACACAAGTGCGAAAAGTGGTTTTTCAACACTAACACAAGTGCGAAAAGTGGTTTTTCAACACTATCACAAGTGCAAAAAGTGTTTTTTCCACACTAATACAAGTGCAAAAGTGGTTTCCTGCACCAACACAAGTGCGAAAAGTGGTTTTTCAACACTAACACAAGTGCGAAAAGTGGTTTTTCAACACTATCACAAGTGCAAAAAGTGTTTTCTCCACACTAATACAAGTGCAAAAGTGGTTTCCTGCACCAACACAAGTGCGAAAAGTGGTTTTTCAACACTAACACAAGTGCGAAAAGTGGTATTTCAACACTATCACAAGTGCAAAAAGTGTTTTTTCCACACTAATACAAGTGCAAAAGTGGTTTCCTGCACCAACACAAGTGGGAAAAGTGGATTTTCAACACTAACACAAGTGCGAAAAGTGGGTTTTCAACACTAACACAAGTGCGAAAAGTGGTTTCCTTCACCAACACCAGTGCGAAAAGTGGTTTTTCAACACTAACACAAGTGCGAAAAGTGGTTTCCTTCACCAACACCAGTGCGAAAAGTGGTTTTGCCACACTAATACAAGTGCAAAAGTGGTTTCCTGCACCAACACAAGTGCGAAAAGTAGTTTTTCAACACTAACACAAGTGCGAAAAGTTGTTTTTCAACACTAACACAAGTGCGAAAAGTGGTTTTTCCACACTAATACAAGTGCAAAAGTGGTTACCTGCACCAACACAAGTGCGAAAAGTGGTTTTTCAACACTAACACAAGTGCAAAAAGTGTTTTTTCAACACTATCACAAGTGCAAAAAGTGTTTTTTCCACACTAATACAAGTGCAAAAGTGGTTTCCTGCACCAACACAAGTGCGAAAAGTGGTTTTTCAACACTAACACAAGTGCGAAAAGTGGTTTTTCAACACTATCACAAGTGCGAAAAGTGTTTTTCACACACTAATACAAGTGCAAAAGTGGTTTCCTGCACCAACACAAGTGCGAAAAGTGGTTTTTCAACACTAACACAAGTGCGAAAAGTGGTTTTTCATCACTATCACAAGTGCAAAAAGTGTTTTTTCCACACTAATACAAGTGCAAAAGTGGTTTCCTGCACCAACACAAGTGCGAAAAGTGGTTTTTCAACACTAACAAAAGTGCGAAAAGTGGTTTTTCATCACTATCACAAGTGCAAAAAGTGTTTTTTCCACACTAATACAAGTGCAAAAGTGGTTTCCTGCACCAACACAAGTGGGAAAAGTGGATTTTCAACACTAACACAAGTGCGAAAAGTGGTTTTTCAACACTAACACGAGTTCGAAAAGTGGTTTTTCCACACTAATACAAGTGCAAAAGTGGTTTCCTGCACCAACACAAGTGCGAAAAGTGGTTTTTCAACACTAACACAAGTGCGAAAAGTGGTTTTTCAACACTAACACAAGTGCGAAAAGTGGTTTTTCCACACTAATACAAGTGCAAAAGTGGTTTCCTGCACCAACACAAGTGCGAAAAGTTGTTTTTCAACACTAACACAAGTGCAAAAAGTGTTTTTTCAACACTATCAAAAGTGCAAAAAGTGTTTTTTGCACACTAATACAAGTGCAAAAGTGGTTTCCTGCACCAACACAAGTGCGAAAAGTGTTTTTTCAAAACTAACACAAGTGCGAAAAATGGTTTTTCAACACTATCACAAGTGCAAAAAGTGTTTTTTCCACACTAATACAAGTGCAAAAGTGGTTTCCTGCACCAACACAAGTGCGAAAAGTGGTTTTTCAACACTAACACAAGTGCGAAAAGTGGTTTTTCAACGCTATCACAAGTGCAAAAAGTGTTTTTTCCACACTAATACAAGTGCAAAAGTGGTTTCCTGCACCAACACAAGTGCGAAAAGTGGATTTTTCAACACTAACACAAGTGCGAAAAGTGGGTTTTCAACACTAACACAAGTGCGAAAAGTGGTTTCCTTCACTAACACAAGTGCGTAAAGTGGTTTTTCAACACTAACACAAGTGCGAAAAGTGGTTTTTCAACACTAACACAAGTTTGAAAAATGGTTTTTCCACACTAATACAAGTGCAAAAGTGGTTTCCTGCACCAACACAAGTGCGAAAAGTGGTTTTTCAACACTAACACAAGTGCGAAAAGTGGTTTTTCAACACTAACACAAGTGCGAAAAGTGGTTTTTCCACACTAATACAAGTGCAAAAGTGGTTTCCTGCCCCAACACAAGTGCGAAAAGTGGTTTTTCAACACTAACACAAGTGCGAAAAGTGGTTTTTCAACACTATCACAAGTGCAAAAAGTGTTTTTTCCACACTAATACAAGTGCAAAAGTGGTTTCCTGCACCAACACAAGTGGGAAAAGTGGATTTTCAACACTAACACAAGTGCGAAAAGTGGGTTTTCAACACTAACACAAGTGCGAAAAGTGGTTTCCTTCACCAACACCAGTGCGAAAAGTGGTTTTTCAACACTAACACAAGTGCGAAAAGTGGTTTTTCCACACTAATACAAGTGCAAAAGTGGTTTCCTGCACCAACACAAGTGCGAAAAGTGGTTTTTCAACACTAACACAAGTGCGAAAAGTGTTTTTTCAACACTAACACAAGTGCGAAAAGTGGTTTTTCCACACTAATACAAGTGCAAAAGTGGTTTCCTGCACCAACACAAGTGCGAAAAGTTGTTTTTCAACACTAACACAAGTGCAAAAAGTGTTTTTTCAACACTATCAAAAGTGCAAAAAGTGTTTTTTCCACACTAATACAAGTGCAAAAGTGGTTTCCTGCACCAACACAAGTGCGAAAAGTGGTTTTTCAACACTAACACAAGTGCGAAAAGTGGTTTTTCAACGCTATCACAAGTGCAAAAAGGGTTTTTTCCACACTAATACAAGTGCAAAAGTGGTTTCCTGCACCAACACAAGTGCGAAAAGTGGATTTTTCAACACTAACACAAGTGCGAAAAGTGGGCTTTCAACATTAACAGAAGTGCGAAAAGTGGTTTCCTTCACTAACACAAGTGCGAAAAGTGGTTTTTCAACACTAACACAAGTGTGAAAAATAGTTTTTCCACACTAATACAAGTGCAAAAGTGGTTTCCTGCACCAACACAAGTGCGAAAAGTGGTTTTTCAACACAAACAAGTGCGAAAAGTGGTTTTTCAACACTAACACAAGTGCGAAAAGTGGTTTTTCCACAATAATACAAGTGCAAAAGTGGTTTCCTGCACCAACACAAGTGCGAAAAGTGGTTTTTCAACACTAACACAAGTGCGAAAAGTGGTTTTTCAATGCTATCACAAGTGCAAAAAGTGTTTTTACCACACTAATACAAGTGCAAAAGTGGTTTCCTGCACCAACATAAGTGTGAAAAGTGGATTTTTCAACACTAACACAAGTGCGAAAAGTGGGTTTTTGAACACTAACACAAGTGCGAAAAGTGGTTTCCTTCACTAACACAAGTGTGAAAAGTGGTTTTTCAACACTAACACAAGTGCGAAAAGTGGTTTTTCAACACTAACACAAGTATGAAAAGTGGTTTTTCCACACTAATACAAGTGCAAAAGTGGTTTCCTGCACCAACACAAGTGCGAAAAGTGGTTTTTCAACACTAACACGAGTGCGAAAAGTGGTTTTTCAACACTAACACAAGTGCGAAAATTGGTTTTTCCACACTAATACAAGTGCAAAAGTGGTTTCCTGCCCCAACACAAGTGCGAAAAGTGGTTTTTCAACACTAACACAAGTGCAAAAAGTGTTTTTTCAACACTATCACAAGTGCAAAAAGTGTTTTTTCCACACTAATACAAGTGCAAAAGTGGTTTCCTGCACCAACACAAGTGCGAAAAGTGGTTTTTCAACACTAACACAAGTGCGAAAAGTGGTTTTTCAACACTAACACAAGTGCGAAAAGTGGTTTTTCAACACTATCACAAGTGCAAAAAGTGTTTTTTCCACACTAATACAAGTGCAAAAGTGGTTTCCTGCACCAACACAAGTGCGAAAAGTGGATTTTCAACACTAACACAAGTGCGAAAAGTGGGTTTTCAACAATAACACAAGTGCGAAAAGTGGTTTCCTTCACTACACAAGTGCGAAAAGTGGTTTTTCAACACTAACACAAGTGCGAAAAGTGGTTTTTCAACACGAACACAAGTGCGAAAAGTGGTTTTTCCACACTAATACAAGTGCAAAAGTGGTTGCCTGCACCAACACAAGTGCGAAAAGTGGTTTTTCAACACTAACGCAAGTGCGAAAAGTGGTTTTTCAACACTATCACAAGTGCAAAAAGTGTTTTTTCCACACTAATACAAGTGCAAAAGTGGTTTCCTGCACCAACACAAGTGCAAAAAGTGGTTTTTCAACACTAACACAAGTGCGAAAATTGGTTTTTCAACACTATCACAAGTGCAAAAAGTGTTTTCTCCACACTAATACAAGTGCAAAAGTGGTTTCCTGCACCAACACAAGTGCGAAAAGTGGTTTTTCAACACTAACACAAGTGCGAAAAGTGGTTTTTCAACACTATCACAAGTGCAAAAAGTGGTTTTTCCACACTAATACAAGTGCGAAAAGTGGTTTTTCAACACTAACACAAGTGCGAAAAGTGGTTTTTCCACACTAATACAAGTGCAAAAGTGGTTTCCTGCACCAGCACAAGTGCGAAAAGTGGTTTTTCAACACTAACACAATTGCAAAAAGTGTTTTTTCAACACTAACACAAGTGCGAAAAGTGGTTTTTCCACACTAATACAAGTGCAAAAGTGGTTTCCTGCACCAACACAAGTGCGAAAAGTGGTTTTTCAACACTAACACAAGTGCGAAAAGTGGTTTTTCAACACTAACACAAGTGCGAAAAGTGGTTTTTCCACACTAATACAAGTGCAAAAGTGGTTTCCTGCACCAACACAAGTGCAAAAAGTGGTTTTTCAACACTAACACAAGTGCGAAAAGTGGTTTTTCAACACTCTCACAAGTGCAAAAAGTGTTTTTTCCACACTAATACAAGTGCAAAAGTGGTTTCCTGCACCAACCCAAGTGCGAAAAGTGGTTTTTCAACACTAACACAAGTGCGAAAAGTGGTTTTTCAACGCTAATACAAGTGCAAAAGTGGTGTCCTGCACCAACACAAGTGCGAAAAGTGGATTTTTCAACACTAACACAAGTGCGAAAAGTGGGCTTTCAACACTAACACAAGTGCGAAAAGTGGTTTCCTTCACTAACACAAGTGCGAAAAGTGGTTTTTCAACACTAACACAAGTGCGAAAAGTGGTTTTTCAACAATAACACAAGTGTGAAAAATGGTTTTTCCACACTAATACAAGTGCAAAAGTGGTTTCCTGCACCAACACAAGTGCGAAAAGTGGTTTTTCAACACTAACACAATTTCGAAAAGTGGTTTTTCAATGCTATCACAAGTGCAAAAAGTGTTTTTTCCACACTAATACAAGTGCAAAAGTGGTTTCCTGCACCAACACAAGTGCGAAAAGTGGCTTTTTCAACACTAACACAAGTGCGAAAAGTGGGTTTTCAACACCAGCACAACTGCGAAAAGTGGTTTCCTTCACTAACACAAGTGCGAAAAGTGGTTTTTCAACACTAACACGAGTGCGAAAAGTGGTTTTTCAACACTAACACAAGTGTGAAAAGTGGTTTTTCCACACTAATACAAGTGTAAAAGTGGTTTCCTGCACCAACACAAGTGCGAAAAGTGGTTTTTCAACACTAACACAAGTGCGAAAAGTGGTTTTTCAACACTAACACAAGTGCGAAAAGTGGTTTTTCCACACTAATACAAGTGCAAAAGTGGTTTCGTGCCCCAACACAAGTGCGAAAAGAGGTTTTTCAACACTAACACAAGTGCAAAAAGTGTTTTTTCAACACTATCACAAGTGCAAAAAGTGTTTTTCCCACACTAATACAAGTGCAAAAGTGGTTTCCTGCACCAACACAAGTGCGAAAATTGGTTTTTCAACACTAACACAAGTGCGAAAAGTGGTTTTTCAACACTAACACAAGTGCGAAAAGTGGTTTTTCCACACTAATACAAGTGCAAAAGTCGTTTCCTGCACCAACACAAGTGCGAAAAGTGGTTTTCCAACACTAACACAAGTGCGAAAAGTGGTTTTTCAACACTATCACAAGTGCAAAAAGTGTTTTTCCCACACTAATACAAGTGCAAAAGTGGTTTCCTGCACCAACACAAGTGCGAAAAGTGGTTTTTCAACACTAACACAAGTGCGAAAAGTGGTTTTTCAACACTAACACAAGTGCGAAAAGTGGTTTTTCCACACTAATACAAGTGCAAAAGTGGTTTCCTGCACCAACACAAGTGCGAAAAGTGGTTTTTCAAAACTAACACAAGTGCGAAAAATGGTTTTTCAACACTATGACAAGTGCAAAAAGTGTTTTTTCCACACTAATACAAGTGCAAAAGTGGTTTCCTGCACCAACACAAGTGCGAAAAGTGTTTTTTCAACACTAACTCAAGTGCGAAAAGTGGTTTTTCAACGCTATCACAAGTGCAAAAAGTATTTTTTCCACACTAATACAAGTGCAAAAGTGGTTTCCTGCACCAACACAAGTGCGAAAAGTGGATTTTTCAACACTAACACAAGTGCGAAAAGTGGGCTTTCAACATTAACACAAGTGCGAAAAGTGGTTTCCTTCACTAACACAAGTGCGAAAAGTGGTTTTTCAACACTAACACAAGTGTGAAAAATAGTTTTTCCACACTAATACAAGTGCAAAAGTGGTTTCCTGCACCAACACAAGTGCGAAAAGTGGTTTTTCAACACAAACAAGTGCGAAAAGTGGTTTTTCAACACTAACACAAGTGCGAAAAGTGGTTTTTCCACAATAATACAAGTGCAAAAGTGGTTTCCTGCACCAACACAAGTGCGAAAAGTGGTTTTTCAACACTAACACAAGTGCGAAAAGTGGTTTTTCAATGCTATCACAAGTGCAAAAAGTGTTTTTACCACACTAATACAAGTGCAAAAGTGGTTTCCTGCACCAACATAAGTGCGAAAAGTGGATTTTTCAACACTAACACAAGTGCGAAAAGTGGGTTTTCAACACTAACACAAGTGCGAAAAGTGGTTTCCTTCACTAACACAAGTGTGAAAAGTGGTTTTTCAACACTAACACAAGTGCGAAAAGTGGTTTTTCAACACTAACACAAGTATGAAAAGTGGTTTTTCCACACTAATACAAGTGCAAAAGTGGTTTCCTGCACCAACACAAGTGCGAAAAGTGGTTTTTCAACACTAACACGAGTGCGAAAAGTGGTTTTTCAACACTAACACAAGTGCGAAAATTGGTTTTTCCACACTAATACAAGTGCAAAAGTGGTTTCCTGCCCCAACACAAGTGCGAAAAGTGGTTTTTCAACACTAACACAAGTGCAAAAAGTGTTTTTTCAACACTATCACAAGTGCAAAAAGTGTTTTTTTCCACACTTATACAAGTGCAAAAGTGGTTTCCTGCACCAACACAAGTGCGAAAAGTGGTTTTTCAACACTAACACAAGTGCGAAAAGTGGTTTTTCAACACTAACACAAGTGCGAAAAGTGGTTTTTCAACACTATCACAAGTGCAAAAAGTGTTTTTTCCACACTAATACAAGTGCAAAAGTGGTTTCCTGCACCAACACAAGTGCGAAAAGTGGATTTTCAACACTAACACAAGTGCGAAAAGTGGGTTTTCAACAATAACACAAGTGCGAAAAGTGGTTTCCTTCACTACATAAGTGCGAAAAGTGGTTTTTCAACACTAACACAAGTGCGAAAAGTGGTTTTTCAACACGAACACAAGTGCGAAAAGTGGTTTTTCCACACTAATACAAGTGCAAAAGTGGTTTCCTGCACCAACACAAGTGCAAAAAGTGGTTTTTCAACACTAACACAAGTGCGAAAATTGGTTTTTCAACACTATCACAAGTGCAAAAAGTGTTTTCTCCACACTAATACAAGTGCAAAAGTGGTTTCCTGCACCAACACAAGTGCGAAAAGTGGTTTTTCAACACTAACACAAGTGCGAAAAGTGGTTTTTCAACACTATCACAAGTGCAAAAAGTGGTTTTTCCACACTAATACAAGTGCGAAAAGTGGTTTTTCAACACTAACACAAGTGCAAAAAGTGGTTTTTCAACACTAACACAAGTGCGAAAATTGGTTTTTCAACACTATCACAAGTGCAAAAAGTGTTTTCTCCACACTAATACAAGTGCAAAAGTGGTTTCCTGCACCAACACAAGTGCGAAAAGTGGTTTTTCAACACTAACACAAGTGCGAAAAGTGGTTTTTCAACACTATCACAAGTGCAAAAAGTGGTTTTTCCACACTAATACAAGTGCGAAAAGTGGTTTTTCAACACTAACACAAGTGCGAAAAGTGGTTTTTCCACACTAATACAAGTGCAAAAGTGGTTTCCTGCACCAGCACAAGTGCGAAAAGTGGTTTTTCAACACTAACACAATTGCAAAAAGTGTTTTTTCAACACTAACACAAGTGCGAAAAGTGGTTTTTCCACACTAATACAAGTGCAAAAGTGGTTTCCTGCACCAACACAAGTGCGAAAAGTGGTTTTTCAACACTAACACAAGTGCAAAAAGTGGTTTTTCAACACTAACACAAGTGCGAAAAGTGGTTTTTCCACACTAATACAAGTGCAAAAGTGGTTTCCTGCACCAACACAAGTGCAAAAAGTGGTTTTTCAACACTAACACAAGTGCGAAAAGTGGTTTTTCAACGCTATCACAAGTGCAAAAAGTGTTTTTTCCACACTAATACAAGTGCAAAAGTGGTTTCCTGCACCAACACAAGTGCGAAAAGTGGTTTTTCAAAACTAACACAAGTGCGAAAAATGGTTTTTCAACACTCTCACAAGTGCAAAAAGTGTTTTTTCCACACTAATACAAGTGCAAAAGTGGTTTCCTGCACCAACCCAAGTGCGAAAAGTGGTTTTTCAACACTAACACAAGTGCGAAAAGTGGTTTTTCAACGCTAATACAAGTGCAAAAGTGGTGTCCTGCACCAACACAAGTGCGAAAAGTGGATTTTTCAACACTAACACAAGTGCGAAAAGTGGGCTTTCAACACTAACACAAGTGCGAAAAGTGGTTTCCTTCACTAACACAAGTGCGAAAAGTGGTTTTTCAACACTAACACAAGTGCGAAAAGTGGTTTTTCAACAATAACACAAGTGTGAAAAATGGTTTTTCCACACTAATACAAGTGCAAAAGTTGTTTCCTGCACCAACACAAGTGCGAAAAGTGGTTTTTCAATGCTATCACAAGTGCAAAAAGTGTTTTTTCCACACTAATACAAGTGCAAAAGTGGTTTCCTGCACCAACACAAGTGCGAAAAGTGGCTTTTTCAACACTAACACAAGTGCGAAAAGTGGGTTTTCAACACCAGCACAAGTGCGAAAAGTGGTTTCCTTCACTAACACAAGTGCGAAAAGTGGTTTTTCAACACTAACACAAGTGCGAAAAGTGGTTTTTCAACACTAACACAAGTGTGAAAAGTGGTTTTTCCACACTAATACAAGTGCAAAAGTGGTTTCCTGCACCAACACAAGTGCGAAAAGTGGTTTTTCAACACTAACACAAGTGCGAAAAGTGGTTTTTCAACACTAACACAAGTGCGAAAAGTGGTTTTTCCACACTAATACAAGTGCAAAAGTGGTTTCGTGCCCCAACACAAGTGCGAAAAGTGGTTTTTCAACACTAACACAAGTGCAAAAAGTGTTTTTTCAACACTATCACAAGTGCAAAAAGTGTTTTTTCCACACTAATACAAGTGCAAAAGTGGTTTCCTGCACCAACACAAGTGCGAAAAGTGGTTTTTCAACACTAACACAAGTGCGAAAAGTGGTTTTTCAACACTAACACAAGTGCGAAAAGTGGTTTTTCCACACTAATACAAGTGCAAAAGTCGTTTCCTGCACCAACACAAGTGCGAAAAGTGGTTTTCCAACACTAACACAAGTGCGAAAAGTGGTTTTTCAACACGATCACAAGTGCAAAAAGTGTTTTTCCCACACTAATACAAGTGCAAAAGTGGTTTCCTGCACCAACACAAGTGCGAAAAGTGGTTTTTCAACACTAACACAAGTGCGAAAAGTGGTTTTTCAACACTAACACAAGTGCGAAAAGTGGTTTCCTGCACCAATACAAGTGCAAAAGGTGGTTTTTCAACACTAACACAAGTGCGAAAAGTGGTTTCCTTCACTAACACAAGTGCGAAAAGTGGTTTTTCAACACTAACACAAGTGCGAAAAGTGGTTTTTCAACACTAACACAAGTGCGATAAGTGGTTTTTCAACACTAACACAAGTGCGAAAAGTGGTTTTTCAACACTATCACAATTGCAAAAAGTGGTTTTTCAACACTAACACAAGTGCGAAAAGTGGTTTTTCCACACTAATACATGTGCAAAAGTGGTTTCCTGCACCAACACAAGTGCGAAAAGTGGTTTTTCAACACTAACACAAGTGCGAAAAGTGGTTTTTCAACACTAACACAAGTGCGAAAAGTGGTTTTCCACACTAATACAAGTGCAAAAGTGGTTTCCTGCACCAACACAAGTGCAAAAAGTGGTTTTTCAACACTAACACAAGTGCGAAAAGTGGTTTTTCAACGCTATCACAAGTGCAAAAAGTGTTTTTCCACACTAATACAAGTGCAAAAGTGGTTTCCTGCACCAACACAAGTGCGAAAAATGGATTTTTCAACACTAACACATGTGCGAAAAGTGGGCTTTCAACACTAACACAAGTGCAAAAAGTGGTTTCCTTCACTAACACAAGTGCGAAAAGTGGTTTTTCAACACTAACACAAGTGCGAAAAGTGGTTTTTCAACACTAACACAAGTGTGAAAAATGGTTTTTCCACACTAATACAAGTGCAAAAGTGGTTTCCTGCACCAACACAAGTGCGAAAAGTGGTTTTTCAACACTAACACAAGTGCGAAAAGTGGTTTTTCAACACTAACACAAGTGCGAAAAGTGGTTTTTCAACACTATCACAAGTGCAAAAAGTGTTTTCTCCACACTAATACATGTGCAAAAGTGGTTTCCTGCACCAACACAAGTGCGAAAAGTGGTTTTCAACACTAACACAAGTGCGAAAAGTGGTTTTTCAATACTAACACAAGTGCGAAAAGTGGTTTCCTGCACCAACACAAGTGCGAAAGGTGGTTTTTCAACACTAACACAAGTGCGAAAAGTGGTTTCCTTCACTAACACAAGTGCGAAAAGTGGTTTTTCAACACTAACTCAAGTGCGAAAAGTGGTTTTTCAACACTACCACAGGTGCAAAAAGTGGTTTTCCACACTAATACAAGTGCAAAAGTGGTTTCCTGCACCAACACAAGTGCGAAAAGTGGTTTTTCAACACTAACACAAGTGCGAAAAGTGGTTTTCCAACACTAACACAAGTGCGAAAAGTTGTTTTTCCACACTAATACAAGTGCAAAAGTGGTTTCCTGCCCCAACACAAGTGCGAAAAGTGGTTTTTCAACACTAACACAAGTGCAAAAAGTGTTTTTTCAACACTATCACAAGTGCAAAAAGTGTTTTTTCCACACTAATACAAGTGCAAAAGTGGTTACCTGCACCAACACAAGTGCGAAAAGTGGTTTTTCAACACTAACACAAGTGCAAAAAGTGTTTTTTCAACACTATCACAAGTGCAAAAAGTGTTTTTTCCACACTAATACAAGTGCAAAAGTGGTTTCCTGCACCAACACAAGTGCGAAAAGTGGTTTTTCAACACTAACACAAGTGCGAAAAGTGGTTTTTCAACACTATCATAAGTGCGAAAAGTGTTTTTCACACACTAATACAAGTGCAAAAGTGGTTTCCTGCACCAACACAAGTGCGAAAAGTGGTTTTTCAACACTAACACAAGTGCGAAAAGTGGTTTTTCATCACTATCACAAGTGCAAAAAGTGTTTTTTCCACACTAATACAAGTGCAAAAGTGGTTTCCTGCACCAACACAAGTGCGAAAAGTGGTTTTTCAACACTAACAAAAGTGCGAAAAGTAGTTTTTCATCACTATCACAAGTGCAAAAAGTGTTTTTTCCACACTAATACAAGTGCAAAAGTGGTTTCCTGCACCAACACAAGTGGGAAAAGTGGATTTTCAACACTAACACAAGTGCGAAAAGTGGTTTTTCAACACTAACACGAGTGCGAAAAGTGGTTTTTCCACACTAATACAAGTGCAAAAGTGGTTTCCTGCACCAACACAAGTGCGAAAAGTGGTTTTTCAACACTAACACAAGTGCGAAAAGTGGTTTTTCAACACTAACACAAGTGCGAAAAGTGGTTTTTCCACACTAATACAAGTGCAAAAGTGGTTTCCTGCACCAACACAAGTGCGAAAAGTTGTTTTTCAACACTAACACAAGTGCAAAAAGTGTTTTTTCAACACTATCAAAAGTGCAAAAAGTGTTTTTTGCACACTAATACAAGTGCAAAAGTGGTTTCCTGCACCAACACAAGTGCGAAAAGTGTTTTTTCAAAACTAACACAAGTGCGAAAAATGGTTTTTCAACACTATCACAAGTGCAAAAAGTGTTTTTTCCACACTAATACAAGTGCAAAAGTGGTTTCCTGCACCAACACAAGTGCGAAAAGTGGTTTTTCAACACTAACACAAGTGCGAAAAGTGGTTTTTCAACGCTATCACAAGTGCAAAAAGTGTTTTTTCCACATTAATACAAGTGCAAAAGTGGTTTCCTGCACCAACACAAGTGCGAAAAGTGGATTCTTCAACACTAACACAAGTGCGAAAAGTGGGTTTTCAACACTAACACAAGTGCGAAAAGTGGTTTCCTTCACTAACACAAGTGCGTAAAGTGGTTTTTCAACACTAACACAAGTGCGAAAAGTGGTTTTTCAACACTAACACAAGTGTGAAAAATGGTTTTTCCACACTAATACAAGTGCAAAAGTGGTTTCCTGCACCAACACAAGTGCGAAAAGTGGTTTTTCAACACTAACACAAGTGCGAAAAGTGGTTTTTCAACACTAACACAAGTGCGAAAAGTGGTTTATCCACACTAATACAAGTGCAAAAGTGGTTTCCTGCCCCAACACAAGTGCGAAAAGTGGTTTTTCAACACTAACACAAGTGCGAAAAGTGGTTTTTCAACACTATCACAAGTGCAAAAAGTGTTTTTTCCACACTAATACAAGTGCAAAAGTGGTTTCCTGCACCAACACAAGTGGGAAAAGTGGATTTTCAACACTAACACAAGTGCGAAAAGTGGGTTTTCAACACTAACACAAGTGCGAAAAGTGGTTTCCTTCACCAACACCAGTGCGAAAAGTGGTTTTTCAACACTAACACAAGTGCGAAAAGTGGTTTTTCCACACTAATACAAGTGCAAAAGTGGTTTCCTGCACCAACACAAGTGCGAAAAGTGGTTTTTCAACACTAACACAAGTGCGAAAAGTGTTTTTTCAACACTAACACAAGTGCGAAAAGTGGTTTTTCCACACTAATACAAGTGCAAAAGTGGTTTCCTGCACCAACACAAGTGCGAAAAGTTGTTTTTCAACACTAACACAAGTGCAAAAAGTGTTTTTTCCACACTATCAAAAGTGCAAAAAGTGTTTTTTCCACACTACTACAAGTGCAAAAGTGGTTTCCTGCACCAACACAAGTGCGAAAAGTGGTTTTTCAACACTAACACAAGGGCGAAAAGTGGTTTTTCCACACTAATACAAGTGCAAAAGTGGTTTCCTGCACCAACACAAGTGCGAAAAGTGGTTTTTCAAAACTAACACAAGTGCGAAAAATGGTTTTTCAACACTATCACAAGTGCAAAAAGTGTTTTTTCCACACTAATACAAGTGCAAAAGTGGTTTCCTGCACCAACACAAGTGCGAAAAGTGTTTTTTCAACACTAACACAAGTGCGAAAAGTGGTTTTTCAACGCTATCACAAGTGCAAAAAGTGTTTTTTCCACACTAATACAAGTGCAAAAGTGGTTTCCTGCACCAACACAAGTGCGAAAAGTGGATTTTTCAACACTAACACAAGTGCGAAAAGTGGGCTTTCAACATTAACACAAGTGCGAAAAGTGGTTTCCTTCACTAACACAAGTGCGAAAAGTGGTTTTTCAACACTAACACAAGTGTGAAAAATAGTTTTTCCACACTAATACAAGTGCAAAAGTGGTTTCCTGCACCAACACAAGTGCGAAAAGTGGTTTTTCAACACAAACAAGTGCGAAAAGTGGTTTTTCAACACTAACACAAGTGCGAAAAGTGGTTTTTCCACAATAATACAAGTGCAAAAGTGGTTTCCTGCACCAACACAAGTGCGAAAAGTGGTTTTTCAACACTAACACAAGTGCGAAAAGTGGTTTTTCAATGCTATCACAAGTGCAAAAAGTGTTTTTACCACACTAATACAAGTGCAAAAGTGGTTTCCTGCACCAACACAAGTGCGAAAAGTGGATTTTCAACACTAACACAAGTGCGAAAAGTGGGTTTTCAACACTAACACAAGTGCGAAAAGTGGTTTCCTTCACTAACACAAGTGTGAAAAGTGGTTTTTCAACACTAACACAAGTGCGAAAAGTGGTTTTTCAACACTAACACAAGTATGAAAAGTGGTTTTTCCACACTAATACAAGTGCAAAAGTGGTTTCCTGCACCAACACAAGTGCGAAAAGTGGTTTTTCAACACTAACACGAGTGCGAAAAGTGGTTTTTCAACACTAACACAAGTGCGAAAAGTGGTTTTTCCACACTAATACAAGTGCAAAAGTAGTTTCCTGCCCCAACACAAGTGCGAAAAGTGGTTTTTCAACACTAACACAAGTGCAAAATGTGTTTTTTCAACACTATCACAAGTGCAAAAAGTGTTTTTTCCACACTAATACAAGTGCAAAAGTGGTTTCCTGCACCAACACAAGTGCGAAAAGTGGTTTTTCAACACTAACACAAGTGCGAAAAGTGGTTTTTCAACACTAACACAAGTGCGAAAAGTGGTTTTTCAACACTATCACAAGTGCAAAAAGTGTTTTTTCCACACTAATACAAGTGCAAAAGAGGTTTCCTGCACCAACACAAGTGCGAAAAGTGGATTTTCAACACTAACACAAGTGCGAAAAGTGGGTTTTCAACAATAACACAAGTGCGAAAAGTGGTTTCCTTCACTACACAAGTGCGAAAAGTGGTTTTTCAACACTAACACAAGTGCGAAAAGTGGTTTTTCAACACGAACACAAGTGCGAAAAGTGGTTTTTCCACACTAATACAAGTGCAAAAGTGGTTGCCTGCACCAACACAAGTGCGAAAAGTGGTTTTTCAACACTAACGCAAGTGCGAAAAGTGGTTTTTCAACACTATCACAAGTGCAAAAAGTGTTTTCTCCACACTAATACAAGTGCAAAAGTGGTTTCCTGCACCAACACAAGTGCGAAAAGTGGTTTTTCAACACTAACACAAGTGCGAAAATTGGTTTTTCAACACTATCACAAGTGCAAAAAGTGTTTTCTCCACACTAATACAAGTGCAAAAGTGGTTTCCTGCACCAACACAAGTGCGAAAAGTGGTTTTTCAACACTAACACAAGTGCGAAAAGTGGTTTTTCAACACTATCACAAGTGCAAAAAGTGGTTTTTCCACACTAATACAAGTGCGGAAAGTGGTTTTTCAACACTAACACAAGTGCGAAAAGTGGTTTTTCCACACTAATACAAGTGCAAAAGTAGTTTCCTGCACCAACACAAGTGCGAAAAGTGGTTTTTCAACACTAACACAATTGCAAAAAGTGTTTTTTCAACACTAACACAAGTGCGAAAAGTGGTTTTTCCACACTAATACAAGTGCAAAAGTGGTTTCCTGCACCAACACAAGTGCGAAAAGTGGTTTTTCAACACTAACACAAGTGCGAAAAGTGGTTTTTCAACACTAACACAAGTGCGAAAAGTGGTTTTTCCACACTAATACAAGTGCAAAAGTGGTTTCCTGCACCAACACAAGTGCAAAAAGTGGTTTTTCAACACTAACACAAGTGCGAAAAGTGGTTTTTCAACGCTATCACAAGTGCAAAAAGTGTTTTTTCCACACTAATACAAGTGCAAAAGTGGTTTCCTGCACCAACACAAGTGCGAAAAGTGGTTTTTCAAAACTAACACAAGTGCGAAAAATGGTTTTTCAACACTCTCACAAGTGCAAAAAGTGTTTTTTCCACACTAATACAAGTGCAAAAGTGGTTTCCTGCACCAACCCAAGTGCGAAAAGTGGTTTTTCAACACTAACACAAGTGCGAAAAGTGGTTTTTCAACGCTAATACAAGTGCAAAAGTGGTTTCCTGCACCAACACAAGTGCGAAAAGTGGATTTTTCAACACTAACACAAGTGCGAAAAGTGGGCTTTCAACACTAACACAAGTGCGAAAAGTGGTTTCCTTCACTAACACAAGTGCGAAAAGTGGTTTTTCAACACTAACACAAGTGCGAAAGTGGTTTTTCAACAATAACACAAGTGTGAAAAATGGTTTTTCCACACTAATACAAGTGCAAAAGTGGTTTCCTGCACCAACACAAGTGCGAAAAGTGGTTTTTCAACACTAACACAAGTGCGAAAAGTGGTTTTTCAATGCTATCACAAGTGCAAAAAGTGTTTTTTCCACACTAATACAAGTGCAAAAGTGGTTTCCTGCACCAACACAAGTGCGAAAAGTGGCTTTTTCAACACTAACACAAGTGCGAAAAGTGGGTTTTCAACACCAGCACAAGTGCGAAAAGTGGTTTCCTTCACTAACACAAGTGCGAAAAGTGGTTTTTCAACGCTATCACAAGTGCAAAAAGTGTTTTTTCCACACTAATACAAGTGCAAAAGTGGTTTCCTGCACCAACACAAGTGCGAAAAGTGGATTTTTCAACACTAACACAAGTGCGAAAAGTGGGTTTTCAACACTAACACAAGTGCGAAAAGTGGTTTCCTTCACTAACACAAGTGCGTAAAGTGGTTTTTCAACACTAACACAAGTGCGAAAAGTGGTTTTTCAACACTAACACAAGTGCGAAAAGTGGTTTTTCAACACTAACACAAGTGCGAAAAGTGGTTTTTCCACACTAATACAAGTGCAAAAGTGGTTTCCTGCCCCAACACAAGTGCGAAAAGTGGTTTTTCAACACTAACACAAGTGCGAAAAGTGGTTTTTCAACACTATCACAAGTGCAAAAAGTGTTTTTTCCACACTAATACAAGTGCAAAAGTGGTTTCCTGCACCAACACAAGTGCGAAAAGTGGTTTTTCAACACTAACACAATTGCAAAAAGTGTTTTTTCAACACTAACACAAGTGCGAAAAGTGGTTTTTCCACACTAATACAAGTGCAAAAGTGGTTTCCTGCACCAACACAAGTGCGAAAAGTGCTTTTTCAACACTAACACAAGTGCGAAAAGTGGTTTTTCAACACTAACACAAGTGCGAAAAGTGGTTTTTCCACACTAATACAAGTGCAAAAGTGGTTTCCTGCACCAACACAAGTGCAAAAAGTGGTTTTTCAACACTAACACAAGTGCGAAAAGTGGTTTTTCAACGCTATCACAAGTGCAAAAAGTGTTTTTTCCACACTAATACAAGTGCAAAAGTGGTTTCCTGCACCAACACAAGTGCGAAAAGTGGTTTTTCAAAACTAACACAAGTGCGAAAAATGGTTTTTCAACACTCTCACAAGTGCAAAAAGTGTTTTTTCCACACTAATACAAGTGCAAAAGTGGTTTCCTGCACCAACCCAAGTGCGAAAAGTGGTTTTTCAACACTAACACAAGTGCGAAAAGTGGTTTTTCAACGCTAATACAAGTGCAAAAGTGGTTTCCTGCACCAACACATGTGCGAAAAGTGGATTTTTCAACACTAACACAAGTGCGAAAAGTGGGCTTTCAACACTAACACAAGTGCGAAAAGTGGTTTCCTTCACTAACACAAGTGCGAAAAGTGGTTTTTCAACACTAACACAAGTGCGAAAGTGGTTTTTCAACAATAACACAAGTGTGAAAAATGGTTTTTCCACACTAATACAAGTGCAAAAGTGGTTTCCTGCACCAACACAAGTGCGAAAAGTGGTTTTTCAACACTAACACAAGTGCGAAAAGTGGTTTTTCAATGCTATCACAAGTGCAAAAAGTGTTTTTTCCACACTAATACAAGTGCAAAAGTGGTTTCCTGCACCAACACAAGTGCGAAAAGTGGCTTTTTCAACACTAACACAAGTGCGAAAAGTGGGTTTTCAACACCAGCACAAGTGCGAAAAGTGGTTTCCTTCACTAACACAAGTGCGAAAAGTGGTTTTTCAACGCTATCACAAGTGCAAAAAGTGTTTTTTCCACACTAATACAAGTGCAAAAGTGGTTTCCTGCACCAACACAAGTGCGAAAAGTGGATTTTTCAACACTAACACAAGTGCGAAAAGTGGGTTTTCAACACTAACACAAGTGCGAAAAGTGGTTTCCTTCACTAACACAAGTGCGTAAAGTGGTTTTTCAACACTAACACAAGTGCGAAAAGTGGTTTTTCAACACTAACACAAGTGCGAAAAGTGGTTTTTCAACACTAACACAAGTGCGAAAAGTGGTTTTTCCACACTAATACAAGTGCAAAAGTGGTTTCCTGCCCCAACACAAGTGCGAAAAGTGGTTTTTCAACACTAACACAAGTGCGAAAAGTGGTTTTTCAACACTATCACAAGTGCAAAAAGTGTTTTTTCCACACTAATACAAGTGCAAAAGTGGTTTCCTGCACCAACACAAGTGGGAAAAGTGGATTTTCAACACTAACACAAGTGCGAAAAGTGGGTTTTCAACACTAACACAAGTGCGAAAAGTGGTTTCCTTCACCAACACCAGTGCGAAAAGTGGTTTTTCAACACTAACACAAGTGCGAAAAGTGGTTTTTCCACACTAATACAAGTGCAAAAGTGGTTTCCTGCACCAACACAAGTGCGAAAAGTGGTTTTTCAACACTAACACAAGTGCGAAAAGTGTTTTTTCAACACTAACACAAGTGCGAAAAGTGGTTTTTCCACAATAATACAAGTGCAAAAGTGGTTTCCTGCACCAACACAAGTGCGAAAAGTTGTTTTTCAACACTAACACAAGTGCAAAAAGTGTTTTTTCAACACTATCAAAAGTGCAAAAAGTGTTTTTTCCACACTAATACAAGTGCAAAAGTGGTTTCCTGCACCAACACAAGTGCGAAAAGTGGTTTTTCAACACTAACACAAGGGCGAAAAGTGGTTTTTCCACACTAATACAAGTGCAAAAGTGGTTTCCTGCACCAACACAAGTGCGAAAAGTGGTTTTTCAAAACTAACACAAGTGCGAAAAATGGTTTTTCAACACTATCACAAGTGCAAAAAGTGTTTTTTCCACACTAATACAAGTGCAAAAGTGGTTTCCTGCACCAACCCAAGTGCGAAATGTGGTTTTTCAACACTAACACAAGTGCGAAAAGTGGTTTTTCAACGCTAATACAAGTGCAAAAGTGGTTTCCTGCACCAACACAAGTGCGAAAAGTGGATTTTTCAACACTAACACAAGTGCGAAAAGTGGGCTTTCAACACTAACACAAGTGCGAAAAGTGGTTTCCTTCACTAACACAAGTGCGAAAAGTGGTTTTTCAACACTAACACAAGTGCGAAAAGTGGTTTTTCAACAATAACACAAGTGTGAAAAATGGTTTTTCCACACTAATACAAGTGCAAAAGTGGTTTCCTGCACCAACACAAGTGCGAAAAGTGGTTTTTCAACACTAACACAAGTGCGAAAAGTGGTTTTTCAATGCTATCACAAGTGCAAAAAGTGTTTTTTCCACACTAATACAAGTGCAAAAGTGGTTTCCTGCACCAACACAAGTGCGAAAAGTGGCTTTTTCAACACTAACACAAGTGCGAAAAGTGGGTTTTCAACACCAGCACAAGTGCGAAAAGTGGTTTCCTTCACTAACACAAGTGCGAAAAGTGGTTTTTCAACGCTATCACAAGTGCAAAAAGTGTTTTTTCCACACTAATACAAGTGCAAAAGTGGTTTCCTGCACCAACACAAGTGCGAAAAGTGGATTTTTCAACACTAACACAAGTGCGAAAGGTGGGTTTTCAACACTAACACAAGTGCGAAAAGTGGTTTCTTTCACTAACACAAGTGCGTAAAGTGGTTTTTCAACACTAACACAAGTGCGAAAAGTGGTTTTTCAACACTAACACAAGTTTGAAAAATGGTTTTTCCACACTAATACAAGTGCAAAAGTGGTTTCCTGCACCAACACAAGTGCGAAAAGTGGTTTTTCAACACTAACACAAGTGCGAAAAGTGTTTTTTCAACACTAACACAAGTGCGAAAAGTGGTTTTTCCACACTAATACAAGTGCAAAAGTGGTTTCCTGCACCAACACAAGTGCGAAAAGTTGTTTTTCAACACTAACACAAGTGCAAAAAGTGTTTTTTCAACACTATCAAAAGTGCAAAAAGTGTTTTTTCCACACTAATACAAGTGCAAAAGTGGTTTCCTGCACCAACACAAGTGCGAAAAGTGGTTTTTCAACACTAACACAAGGGCGAAAAGTGGTTTTTCCACACTAATACAAGTGCAAAAGTGGTTTCCTGCACCAACACAAGTGCGAAAAGTGGTTTTTCAAACTAACACAAGTGCGAAAAATGGTTTTTCAACACTATCACAAGTGCAAAAAGTGTTTTTTCCACACTAATACAAGTGCAAAAGTGGTTTCCTGCATCAACACAAGTGCGAAAAGTGTTTTTTCAACACTAACACAAGTGCGAAAAGTGGTTTTTCAACGCTATCACAAGTGCAAAAAGTGTTTTTTCCACACTAATACAAGTGCAAAAGTGGTTTCCTGCACCAACACAAGTGCGAAAAGTGGATTTTTCAACACTAACACAAGTGCGAAAAGTGGGCTTTCAACATTAACACAAGTGCGAAAAGTGGTTTCCTTCACTAACACAAGTGCGAAAAGTGGTTTTTCAACACTAACACAAGTGTGAAAAATAGTTTTTCCACACTAATACAAGTGCAAAAGTGGTTTCCTGCACCAACACAAGTGCGAAAAGTGGTTTTTCAACACAAACAAGTGCGAAAAGTGGTTTTTCAACACTAACACAAGTGCGAAAAGTGGTTTTTCCACAATAATACAAGTGCAAAAGTGGTTTCCTGCACCAACACAAGTGCGAAAAGTGGATTTTCAACACTAACACAAGTGCGAAAAGTGGGTTTTCAACACTAACACAAGTGCGAAAAGTGGTTTCCTTCACTAACACAAGTGTGAAAAGTGGTTTTTCAACACTAACACAAGTGCGAAAAGTGGTTTTTCAACACTAACACAAGTATGAAAAGTGGTTTTTCCACACTAATACAAGTGCAAAAGTGGTTTCCTGCACCAACACAAGTGCGAAAAGTGGTTTTTCAACACTAACACGAGTGCGAAAAGTGGTTTTTCAACACTAACACAAGTGCGAAAAGTGGTTTTTCCACACTAATACAAGTGCAAAAGTAGTTTCCTGCCCCAACACAAGTGCGAAAAGTGGTTTTTCAACACTAACACAAGTGCAAAAAGTGTTTTTTCAACACTATCACAAGTGCAAAAAGTGTTTTTTCCACACTAATACAAGTGCAAAAGTGGTTTCCTGCACCAACACAAGTGCGAAAAGTGGTTTTTCAACACTAACACAAGTGCGAAAAGTGGTTTTTCAACACTAACACAAGTGCGAAAAGTGGTTTTTCAACACTATCACAAGTGCAAAAAGTGTTTTTTCCACACTAATACAAGTGCAAAAGTGGTTTCCTGCACCAACACAAGTGCGAAAAGTGGATTTTCAACACTAACACAAGTGCGAAAAGTGGGTTTTCAACAATAACACAAGTGCGAAAAGTGGTTTCCTTCACTACACAAGTGCGAAAAGTGGTTTTTCAACACTAACACAAGTGCGAAAAGTGGTTTTTCAACACGAACACAAGTGCGAAAAGTGGTTTTTCCACACTAATACAAGTGCAAAAGTGGTTGCCTGCACCAACACAAGTGCGAAAAGTGGTTTTCAACACTAACGCAAGTGCGAAAAGTGGTTTTTCAACACTATCACAAGTGCAAAAAGTGTTTTTTCCACACTAATACAAGTGCAAAAGTGGTTTCCTGCACCAACACAAGTGCGAAAAGTGGTTTTCAACACTAACACAAGTGCGAAAATTGGTTTTTTAACACTATCACAAGTGCAAAAAGTGTTTTCTCCACACTAATACAAGTGCAAAAGTGGTTTCCTGCACCAACACAAGTGCGAAAAGTGGTTTTTCAACACTAACACAAGTGCGAAAAGTGGTTTTTCAACACTATCACAAGTGCAAAAAGTGGTTTTTCCACACTAATACAAGTGCGGAAAGTGGTTTTTCAATACTAACACAAGTGCGAAAAGTGGTTTTTCCACACTAATACAAGTGCAAAAGTGGTTTCCTGCACCAACACAAGTGCGAAAAGTGGTTTTTCAACACTAACACAATTGCAAAAAGTGTTTTTTCAACACTAACACAAGTGCGAAAAGTGGTTTTTCCACACTAATACAAGTGCAAAAGTGGTTTCCTGCACCAACACAAGTGCGAAAAGTGGTTTTTCAACACTAACACAAGTGCGAAAAGTGGTTTTTCAACACTAACACAAGTGCGAAAAGTGGTTTTTCCACACTAATACAAGTGCAAAAGTGGTTTCCTGCACCAACACAAGTGCAAAAAGTGGTTTTTCAACACTAACACAAGTGCGAAAAGTGGTTTTTCAACGCTATCACAAGTGCAAAAAGTGTTTTTTCCACACTAATACAAGTGCAAAAGTGGTTTCCAGCACCAACACAAGTGCGAAAAGTGGTTTTTCAAAACTAACACAAGTGCGAAAAATGGTTTTTCAACACTCTCACAAGTGCAAAAAGTGTTTTTTCCACACTAATACAAGTGCAAAAGTGGTTTCCTGCACCAACCCAAGTGCGAAAAGTGGTTTTTCAACACTAACACAAGTGCGAAAAGTGGTTTTTCAACGCTAATACAAGTGCAAAAGTGGTTTCCTGCACCAACACAAGTGCGAAAAGTGGATTTTTCAACACTAACACAAGTGCGAAAAGTGGGCTTTCAACACTAACACAAGTGCGAAAAGTGGTTTCCTTCACTAACACAAGTGTGAAAAGTGGTTTTTCAACACTAACACAAGTGCGAAAGTGGTTTTTCAACAATAACACAAGTGTGAAAAATGGTTTTTCCACACTAATACAAGTGCAAAAGTGGTTTCCTGCACCAACACAAGTGCGAAAAGTGGTTTTTCAACACTAACACAAGTGCGAAAAGTGGTTTTTCAATGCTATCACAAGTGCAAAAAGTGTTTTTTCCACACTAATACAAGTGCAAAAGTGGTTTCCTGCACCAACACAAGTGCGAAAAGTGGCTTTTTCAACACTAACACAAGTGCGAAAAGTGGGTTTTCAACACCAGCACAAGTGCGAAAAGTGGTTTCCTTCACTAACACATGTGCGAAAAGTGGTTTTTCAACGCTATCACAAGTGCAAAAAGTGTTTTTCCCACACTAATACAAGTGCAAAAGTGGTTTCCTGCACCAACACAAGTGCGAAAAGTGGTTTTTCAACACTAACACAAGTGCGAAAAGTGGTTTTTCAACACTAACACAAGTGCGAAAAGTGGTTTCCTGCACCAACACAAGTGCAAAAGGTGGTTTTTCAACACTAACACAAGTGCGAAAAGTGGTTTCCTTCACTAACACAAGTGCGAAAAGTGGTTTTTCAACACTAACACAAGTGCGAAAAGTGGTTTTTCAACACTATCACAGGTGCAAAAAGTGGTTTTCCACACTAATACAAGTGCAAAAGTGGTTTCCTGCACCAACACAAGTGCGAAAAGTGGTTTTTCAACACTAACACAAGTGCGAAAAGTGGTTTTTCAACACTAACACAAGTGCGAAAAGTGGTTTTTCAACACTATCACAATTGCAAAAAGTGTTTTTTCAACACTAACACAAGTGCGAAAAGTGGTTTTTCAACACTAACACAAGTGCGAAAAGTGGTTTTTCAACACTAACACAAATGCGAAAAGTGGTTTTTCAACACTATCACAAGTGCAAAAAGTGTTTTTTCCACACTAATACAAGTGCAAAAGTGGTTTCCTGCACCAACACAAGTGCGAAAAGTGGATTTTCAACACTAACACAAGGGCGAAAAGTGGGTTTTCAACACTAACACAAGTGCGAAAAGTGGTTTCCTTCACTACACAAGTGCGAAAAGTGGTTTTTCAACACTAACACAAGTGCGAAAAGTAGTTTTTCAACACTAACACAAGTGCGAAAAGTGGTTTTTCCACACTAATACAAGTGCAAAAGTGGTTGCCTGCACCAACACAAGTGCGAAAAGTGGTTTTTCAACACTAACACAAGTGCAAAAAGTGGTTTTTCAACACTATCACAAGTGCAAAAAGTGTTTTTTCCACACTAATACAAGTGCAAAAGTGGTTTCCTGCACCAACACAAGTGCGAAAAGTGGTTTTTCAACACTAACACAAGTGCGAAAAGTGGTTTTTCAACACTAACACAAGTGCGAAAAGTGGTTTTTCCACACTAATACAAGTGCAAAAGTGGTTGCCTGCACCAACACAAGTGCGAAAAGTGGTTTTTCAACACTAACACAAGTGCAAAAAGTGGTTTTTCAACACTATCACAAGTGCAAAAAGTGTTTTTTCCACACTAATACAAGTGCAAAAGTGGTTTCCTGCACCAACACAAGTGCGAAAAGTGGTTTTTCAACACTAACACAAGTGCGAAAAGTGGTTTTTCAACACTATCACAAGTGCAAAAAGTGTTTTCTCCACACTAATACAAGTGAAAAAGTGGTTTCCTGCACCAACACAAGTGCGAAAAGTGGTTTTTCAACACTAACACAAGTGCGAAAAGTGGTTTTTCAACACTATCACAAGTGCAAAAAGTGTTTTTCCACACTAATACAAGTGCAAAAGTGGTTTCCTGCACCAACACAAGTGGGAAAAGTGGATTTTCAACACTAACACAAGTGCGAAAAGTGGGTTTTCAACACTAACACAAGTGCGAAAAGTGGTTTCCTGCACCAACACAAGTGCGAAAAGTAGTTTTTCAACACTAACACAAGTGCGAAAAGTGGTTTTTCAACACTAACACAAGTGCGAAAAGTGGTTTTTCAACACTAACACAAGTGTGAAAAGTGGTTTTTTCCACACTAATACAAGTGCAAAAGTGGTTTCCTGCACCAACACAAGTGCGAAAAGTGGTTTTTCAACACTAACACAAGTGCGAAAAGTGGTTTTTCAACACTAACACAAGTGCGAAAAGTGGTTTTCCACACTAATACAAGTGCAAAAGTGGTTTCCTGCCCCAACACAAGTGCGAAAAGTGGTTTTTCAACACTAACACAAGTGCGAAAAGTGGTTTTTCAACACTATCACAAGTGCAAAAAGTGTTTTTCCACACTAATACAAGTGCAAAAGTGGTTTCCTGCACCAACACAAGTGGGAAAAGTGGATTTTCAACACTAACACAAGTGCGAAAAGTTGGTTTTCAACACTAACACAAGTGCGAAAAGTGGTTTCCTGCACCAACACAAGTGCGAAAAGTAGTTTTTCAACACTAACACAAGTGCGAAATGTGGTTTTCCAACACTAACACAAGTGCGAAAAGTGGTTTTTCCACAATAATACAAGTGCAAAAGTGGTTTCCTGCACCAACACAAGTGCGAAAAGTGGTTTTTCAACACTAACACAAGTGCAAAAAGTGTTTTTTCAACACTAACACAAGTGCGAAAAGTGGTTTCCTTCACTACACAAGTGCGAAAAGTGGTTTTTCAACACTAACACAAGTGCGAAAAGTAGTTTTTCAACACTAACACAAGTGCGAAAAGTGGTTTTTCCACACTAATACAAGTGCAAAAGTGGTTGCCTGCACCAACACAAGTGCGAAAAGTGGTTTTTCAACACTAACACAAGTGTGAAAAGTGGTTTTTCCACACTAATACAAGTGCAAAAGTGGTTTCCTGCACCAACACAAGTGCGAAAAGTGGTTTTTCAACACTAACACAAGTGCGAAAAGTGGTTTTTCAACACTAACACAAGTGCGAAAAGTGGTTTTTCCACACTAATACAAGTGCAAAAGTGGTTTCCTGCCCCAACACAAGTGCGAAAAGTGGTTTTTCAACACTAACACAAGTGCAAAAAGTGTTTTTTCAACACTATCACAAGTGCAAAAAGTGTTTTTTCCACACTAATACAAGTGCAAAAGTGGTTTCCTGCACCAACACAAGTGCGAAAAGTGCTTTTTCAACACTAACACAAGTGCGAAAAGTGGTTTTTCAACACTAACACAAATGCGAAAAGTGGTTTTTCAACACTATCACAAGTGCAAAAAGTGTTTTTTCCACACTAATACAAGTGCAAAAGTGGTTTCCTGCACCAACACAAGTGCGAAAAGTGGATTTTCAACACTAACACAAGGGCGAAAAGTGGGTTTTCAACACTAACACAAGTGCGAAAAGTGGTTTCCTTCACTACACAAGTGCGAAAAGTGGTTTTTCAACACTAACACAAGTGCGAAAAGTAGTTTTTCAACACTAAACACAAGTGCGAAAAGTGGTTTTTCCACACTAATACAAGTGCAAAAGTGGTTGCCTGCACCAACACAAGTGCGAAAAGTGGTTTTTCAACACTAACACAAGTGCAAAAAGTGGTTTTTCAACACTATCACAAGTGCAAAAAGTGTTTTTTCCACACTAGTACAAGTGCAAAAGTGGTTTCCTGCACCAACACAAGTGCGAAAAGTGGTTTTTCAACACTAACACAAGTGCGAAAAGTGGTTTTTCAACACTATCACAAGTGCAAAAAGTGTTTTCTCCACACTAATACAAGTGAAAAAGTGGTTTCCTGCACCAACACAAGTGCGAAAAGTGGTTTTTCAACACTAACACAAGTGCGAAAAGTGGTTTTTCAACACTATCACAAGTGCAAAAAGTGTTTTTCCACACTAATACAAGTGCAAAAGTGGTTTCCTGCACCAACACAAGTGGGAAAAGTGGATTTTCAACACTAACACAAGTGCGAAAAGTTGGTTTTCAACACTAACACAAGTGCGAAAAGTGGTTTCCTGCACCAACACAAGTGCGAAAAGTAGTTTTTCAACACTAACACAAGTGCGAAATGTGGTTTTTCAACACTAACACAAGTGCGAAAAGTGGTTTTTCCACAATAATACAAGTGCAAAAGTGGTTTCCTGCACCAACACAAGTGCGAAAAGTGGTTTTTCAACACTAACACAAGTGCAAAAAGTGTTTTTTCAACACTATCACAAGTGCAAAAAGTGTTTTTTCCACACTAATACAAGTGCAAAAGTGGTTTCCTGCACCAACACAAGAGCGAAAAGTGGTTTTTCAACACTAACACAAGTGCGAAAAGTGGTTTTTCAACACTAACACAAGTGCGAAAAGTGGTTTTTCCACACTAATACAAGTGCAAAAGTGGTTTCCTGCACGAACACAAGTGCGAAAAGTGGTTTTTCAACACTAACACAAGTGCAAAAAAAATTTCAACACTATCACAAGTGCAAAAATTGTTTTTTCCACACTAACACAAGTGCAAAAGTGGTTTCCTGCACCAACACAAATGCGAAAAGTGGATTTTCAACACTAACACAAGTGCGAAAAGTGGGTTTTCAACACTAACACAAGTGCAAAAAGTGGTTTCCTTCACTAACACAAGTGCGAAAAGTGGTTTTTCAACACTAACACAAGTGCAAAAAGTGGTTTTTCAACACTAACACAAGTGCGAAAAGTGGTTTTTCCACACTAATACAAGTCCAAAAGTGGTTTCCTGCACCAACACAAGTGCGAAAAGTGGTTTTTCAACACTAACACAAGTGCGAAAAGTGGTTTTTCCACACTAATACAAGTGCAAAAGTGGTTTCCTGCACGAACACAAGTGCGAAAAGTGGTTTTTCAACACTAACACAAGTGCAAAAAAATTTTCAACACTATCACAAGTGCAAAAATTGTTTTTTCCACACTAACACAAGTGCAAAAGTGGTTTCCTGCACCAACACAAATGCGAAAAGTGGATTTTCAACACTAACACAAGTGCGAAAAGTGGGTTTTCAACACTAACACAAGTGCAAAAAGTGGTTTCCTTCACTAACACAAGTGCGAAAAGTGGTTTTTCAACACTAACACAAGTGCGAAAAGTGGTTTTTCAACACTAACACAAGTGCGAAAAGTGGTTTTTCCACACTAATACAAGTCCAAAAGTGGTTTCCTGCACCAACACAAGTGCGAAAAGTGGTTTTTCAACACTAACACAAGTGCGAAAAGTGGTTTTTCCACAGTAATACAAGTGCAAAAGTGGTTTCCTGCACCAACACAAGTGCGAAAAGTGGTTTTTCAACACTAACACAAGTGCGAAAAGTGGTTTTACCACACTAATACAAGTGCAAAAGTGGTTTCCTGCACCAACACAAGTGCGAAAAGTGGTTTTTCAACACTAACACAAGTGCAAAAAGTGGTTTTTCAACACTAACACAAGTGCGAAAATTGGTTTTTCAACACTATCACAAGTGCAAAAAGTGTTTTCTCCACACTAATACAAGTGCAAAAGTGGTTTCCTGCACCAACACAAGTGCGAAAAGTGGATTTTTCAACACTAACACAAGTGGGAAAAGTAGGTTTTCAACACTAACACAAGTGCGAAAAGTGGTTTCCTTCACTAACACAAGTGCGAAAAGTGGTTTTTCAACACTAACACAAGTGCGAAAAGTGGTTTTTCAACACTAACACAAGTGTGAAAAGTGGTTTCCTGCACCAACACAAGTGCGAAAAGTGGTTTTTCAACACTAACACAAGTGCAAAAAGTGTTTTTTCAACACTAACACAAGTGCGAAAAGTGGTTTCCTTCACTACACAAGTGCGAAAAGTGGTTTTTCAACACTAACACAAGTGCGAAAAGTAGTTTTTCAACACTAACACAAGTGCGAAAAGTGGTTTTTCCACACTAATACAAGTGCAAAAGTGGTTGCCTGCACCAACACAAGTGCGAAAAGTGGTTTTTCAACACTAACACAAGTGTGAAAAGTGGTTTTTCCACACTAATACAAGTGCAAAAGTGGTTTCCTGCACCAACACAAGTGCGAAAAGTGGTTTTTCAACACTAACACAAGTGCGAAAAGTGGTTTTTCAACACTAACACAAGTGCGAAAAGTGGTTTTTCCACACTAATACAAGTGCAAAAGTGGTTTCCTGCCCCCAACACAAGTGCGAAAAGTGGTTTTTCAACACTAACACAAGTGCAAAAAGTGTTTTTTCAACACTATCACAAATGCAAAAAGTGTTTTTTCCACACTAATACAAGTGCAAAAGTGGTTTCCTGCACCAACACAAGTGCGAAAAGTGCTTTTTCAACACTAACACAAGTGCGAAAAGTGGTTTTTCAACACTAACACAAATGCGAAAAGTGGTTTTTCAACACTATCACAAGTGCAAAAAGTGTTTTTTCCACACTAATACAAGTGCAAAAGTGGTTTCCTGCACCAACACAAGTGCGAAAAGTGGATTTTCAACACTAACACAAGGGCGAAAAGTGGGTTTTCAACACTAACACAAGTGCGAAAAGTGGTTTCCTTCACTACACAAGTGCGAAAAGTGGTTTTTCAATACTAACACAAGTGCGAAAAGTAGTTTTTCAACACTAACACAAGTGCGAAAAGTGGTTTTTCCACACTAATACAAGTGCAAAAGTGGTTGCCTGCACCAACACAAGTGCGAAAAGTGGTTTTTCAACACTAACACAAGTGCAAAAAGTGGTTTTTCAACACTATCACAAGTGCAAAAAGTGTTTTTTCCACACTAGTACAAGTGCAAAAGTGGTTTCCTGCACCAACACAAGTGCGAAAAGTGGTTTTTCAACACTAACACAAGTGCGAAAAGTGGTTTTTCAACACTATCACAAGTGCAAAAAGTGTTTTCTCCACACTAATACAAGTGAAAAAGTGGTTTCCTGCACCAACACAAGTGCGAAAAGTGGTTTTTCAACACTAACACAAGTGCGAAAAGTGGATTTTCAACACTAACACAAGTGCGAAAAGTGGGTTTTCAACACTAACACAAGTGCAAAAAGTGGTTTCATTCACTAACACAAGTGCGAAAAGTGGTTTTTCAACACTAACACAAGTGCAAAAAGTGGTTTTTCAACACTAACACAAGTGCGAAAAGTGGTTTTTCAACACTAACACAAGTGCGAAAAGTGGTTTCCTTCACTACACAAGTGCGAAAAGTGGTTTTTCAACACTAACACAAGTGCGAAAAGTAGTTTTTCAACACTAACACAAGTGCGAAAAGTGGTTTTTCCACACTAATACAAGTGCAAAAGTGGTTGCCTGCACCAACACAAGTGCGAAAAGTGGTTTTTCAACACTAACACAAGTGCAAAAAGTGGTTTTTCAACACTATCACAAGTGCAAAAAGTGTTTTTTCCACACTAGTACAAGTGCAAAAGTGGTTTCCTGCACCAACACAAGTGCGAAAAGTGGTTTTTCAACACTAACACAAGTGCGAAAAGTGGTTTTTCAACACTATCACAAGTGCAAAAAGTGTTTTCTCCACACTAATACAAGTGAAAAAGTGGTTTCCTGCACCAACACAAGTGCGAAAAGTGGTTTTTCAACACTAACACAAGTGCGAAAAGTGGTTTTTCAACACTATCACAAGTGCAAAAAGTGTTTTTCCACACTAATACAAGTGCAAAAGTGGTTTCCTGCACCAACACAAGTGGGAAAAGTGGATTTTCAACACTAACACAAGTGCGAAAAGTTGGTTTTCAACACTAACACAAGTGCGAAAAGTGGTTTCCTGCACCAACACAAGTGCGAAAAGTAGTTTTTCAACACTAACACAAGTGCGAAATGTGGTTTTTCAACACTAACACAAGTGCGAAAAGTGGTTTTTCCACAATAATACAAGTGCAAAAGTGGTTTCCTGCACTAACACAAGTGCGAAAAGTGGTTTTTCAACACTAACACAAGTGCAAAAAGTGTTTTTTCAACACTATCACAAGTGCAAAAAGTGTTTTTTCCACACTAATACAAGTGCAAAAGTGGTTTCCTGCACCAACACAAGAGCGAAAAGTGGTTTTTCAACACTAACACAAGTGCGAAAAGTGGTTTTTCAACACTAACACAAGTGCGAAAAGTGGTTTTTCCACACTAATACAAGTGCAAAAGTGGTTTCCTGCACGAACACAAGTGCGAAAAGTGGTTTTTCAACACTAACACAAGTGCAAAAAAAATTTCAACACTATCACAAGTGCAAAAATTGTTTTTTCCACACTAACACAAGTGCAAAAGTGGTTTCCTGCACCAACACAAATGCGAAAAGTGGATTTTCAACACTAACACAAGTGCGAAAAGTGGGTTTTCAACACTAACACAAGTGCAAAAAGTGGTTTCCTTCACTAACACAAGTGCGAAAAGTGGTTTTTCAACACTAACACAAGTGCAAAAAGTGGTTTTTCAACACTAACACAAGTGCGAAAAGTGGTTTTTCAACACTAACACAAGTGCGAAAAGTGGTTTTTCCACACTAATACAAGTCCAAAAGTGGTTTCCTGCACCAACACAAGTGCGAAAAGTGGTTTTTCAACACTAACACAAGTGCGAAAAGTGGTTTTTCCACAGTAATACAAGTGCAAAAGTGGTTTCCTGCACCAACACAAGTGCGAAAAGTGGTTTTTCAACACTAACACAAGTGCGAAAAGTGGTTTTACCACACTAATACAAGTGCAAAAGTGGTTTCCTGCACCAACACAAGTGCGAAAAGTGGTTTTTCAACACTAACACAAGTGCAAAAAGTGGTTTTTCAACACTAACACAAGTGCGAAAATTGGTTTTTCAACACTATCACAAGTGCAAAAAGTGTTTTCTCCACACTAATACAAGTGCAAAAGTGGTTTCCTGCACCAACACAAGTGCGAAAAGTGGATTTTTCAACAATAACACAAGTGGGAAAAGTAGGTTTTCAACACTAACACAAGTGCGAAAAGTGGTTTCCTTCACTAACACAAGTGCGAAAAGTGGTTTTTCAACACTAACACAAGTGCGAAAAGTGGTTTTTCAACACTAACACAAGTGTGAAAAGTAGTTTCCTGCACCAACACAAGTGCGAAAAGTGGTTTTTCAACACTAACACAAGTGCAAAAAGTGTTTTTTCAACACTAACACAAGTGCGAAAAGTGGTTTCCTTCACTACACAAGTGCGAAAAGTGGTTTTTCAACACTAACACAAGTGCGAAAAGTAGTTTTTCAACACTAACACAAGTGCGAAAAGTGGTTTTTCCACACTAATACAAGTGCAAAAGTGGTTGCCTGCACCAACACAAGTGCGAAAAGTGGTTTTTCAACACTAACACAAGTGTGAAAAGTGGTTTTTCCACACTAATACAAGTGCAAAAGTGGTTTCCTGCACCAACACAAGTGCGAAAAGTGGTTTTTCAACACTAACACAAGTGCGAAAAGTGGTTTTTCAACACTAACACAAGTGCGAAAAGTGGTTTTTCCACACTAATACAAGTGCAAAAGTGGTTTCCTGCCCGCAACACAAGTGCGAAAAGTGGTTTTTCAACACGAACACAAGTGCAAAAAGTGTTTTTTCAACACTATCACAAGTGCAAAAAGTGTTTTTTCCACACTAATACAAGTGCAAAAGTGGTTTCCTGCACCAACACAAGTGCGAAAAGTGCTTTTTCAACACTAACACAAGTGCGAAAAGTGGTTTTTCAACACTAACACAAATGCGAAAAGTGGTTTTTCAACACTATCACAAGTGCAAAAAGTGTTTTTTCCACACTAATACAAGTGCAAAAGTGGTTTCCTGCACCAACACAAGTGCGAAAAGTGGATTTTCAACACTAACACAAGGGCGAAAAGTGGGTTTTCAACACTAACACAAGTGCGAAAAGTGGTTTCCTTCACTACACAAGTGCGAAAAGTGGTTTTTCAACACTAACACAAGTGCGAAAAGTAGTTTTTCAACACTAACACAAGTGCGAAAAGTGGTTTTTCCACACTAATACAAGTGCAAAAGTGGTTGCCTGCACCAACACAAGTGCGAAAAGTGGTTTTTCAACACTAACACAAGTGCAAAAAGTGGTTTTTCAACACTATCACAAGTGCAAAAAGTGTTTTTTCCACACTAGTACAAGTGCAAAAGTGGTTTCCTGCACCAACACAAGTGCGAAAAGTGGTTTTTCAACACTAACACAAGTGCGAAAAGTGGTTTTTCAACACTATCACAAGTGCAAAAAGTGTTTTCTCCACACTAATACAAGTGAAAAAGTGGTTTCCTGCACCAACACAAGTGCGAAAAGTGGTTTTTCAACACTAACACAAGTGCGAAAAGTGGTTTTTTCAACACTATCACAAGTGCAAAAAGTGTTTTTCCACACTAATACAAGTGCAAAAGTGGTTTCCTGCACCAACACAAGTGGGAAAAGTGGATTTTCAACACTAACACAAGTGCGAAAAGTTGGTTTTCAACACTAACACAAGTGCGAAAAGTGGTTTCCTGCACCAACACAAGTGCGAAAAGTAGTTTTTCAACACTAACACAAGTGCGAAATGTGGTTTTTCAACACTAACACAAGTGCGAAAAGTGGTTTTTCCACAATAATACAAGTGCAAAAGTGGTTTCCTGCACCAACACAAGTGCGAAAAGTGGTTTTTCAACACTAACACAAGTGCAAAAAGTGTTTTTTCAACACTATCACAAGTGCAAAAAGTGTTTTTTCCACACTAATACAAGTGCAAAAGTGGTTTCCTGCACCAACACAAGAGCGAAAAGTGGTTTTTCAACACTAACACAAGTGCGAAAAGTGGTTTTTCAACACTAACACAAGTGCGAAAAGTGGTTTTTCCACACTAATACAAGTGCAAAAGTGGTTTCCTGCACGAACACAAGTGCGAAAAGTGGTTTTTCAACACTAACACAAGTGCAAAAAAATTTTCAACACTATCACAAGTGCAAAAATTGTTTTTTCCACACTAACACAAGTGCAAAAGTGGTTTCCTGCACCAACACAAATGCGAAAAGTGGATTTTCAACACTAACACAAGTGCGAAAAGTGGGTTTTCAACACTAACACAAGTGCAAAAAGTGGTTTCCTTCACTAACACAAGTGTGAAAAGTGGTTTTTCAACACTAACACAAGTGCGAAAAGTGGTTTTTCAACACTAACACAAGTGCGAAAAGTGGTTTTTCCACACTAATACAAGTCCAAAAGTGGTTTCCTGCACCAACACAAGTGCGAAAAGTGGTTTTTCAACACTAACACAAGTGCGAAAAGTGGTTTTTCCACAGTAATACAAGTGCAAAAGTGGTTTCCTGCACCAACACAAGTGCGAAAAGTGGTTTTTCAACACTAACACAAGTGCGAAAAGTGGTTTTACCACACTAATACAAGTGCAAAAGTGGTTTCCTGCACCAACACAAGTGCGAAAAGTGGTTTTTCAACACTAACACAAGTGCAAAAAGTGGTTTTTCAACACTAACACAAGTGCGAAAATTGGTTTTTCAACACTATCACAAGTGCAAAAAGTGTTTTCTCCACACTAATACAAGTGCAAAAGTGGTTTCCTGCACCAACACAAGTGCGAAAAGTGGATTTTTCAACACTAACACAAGTGCGAAAAGTAGGTTTTCAACACTAACACAAGTGCGAAAAGTGGTTTCCTTCACTAACACAAGTGTGAAAAGTGGTTTTTCAACACTAACACAAGTGCGAAAAGTGGTTTTTCAACACTAACACAAGTGTGAAAAGTGGTTTTTCCACACTAATACAAGTGCAAAAGTGGTTTCCTGCACCAACACAAGTGCGAAAAGTGGTTTTTCAACACTAACACAAGTGCGAAAAGTGGTTTTTCAACACTAACACAAGTGCGAAAAGTGGTTTTTCCACACTAATACAAGTGCAAAAGTGGTTTCCTGCCCCAACACAAGTGCGAAAAGTGGTTTTTCAACACTAACACAAGTGCAAAAAGTGTTTTTTCAACACTATCACAAGTGCAAAAAGTGTTTTTTCCACACTAATACAAGTGCAAAAGTGGTTTCCTGCACCAACACAAGTGCGAAAAGTGGTTTTTCAACACTAACACAAGTGCGAAAAGTGGTTTTTCAACACTAACACAAATGCGAAAAGTGGTTTTTCAACACTATCACAAGTGCAAAAAGTGTTTTTTCCACACTAATACAAGTGCAAAAGTGGTTTCCTGCACCAACACAAGTGCGAAAAGTGGATTTTCAACACTAACACAAGGGCGAAAAGTGGGTTTTCAACACTAACACAAGTGCGAAAAGTGGTTTCCTTCACTACACAAGTGCGAAAAGTGGTTTTTCAACACTAACACAAGTGCGAAAAGTAGTTTTTCAACACTAACACAAGTGCGAAAAGTGGTTTTTCCACACTAATACAAGTGCAAAAGTGGTTGCCTGCACCAACACAAGTGCGAAAAGTGGTTTTTCAACACTAACACAAGTGCAAAAAGTGGTTTTTCAACACTATCACAAGTGCAAAAAGTGTTTTTTCCACACTAATACAAGTGCAAAAGTGGTTTCCTGCACCAACACAAGTGCGAAAAGTGGTTTTTCAACACTAACACAAGTGCGAAAAGTGGTTTTTCAACACTATCACAAGTGCAAAAAGTGTTTTCTCCACACTAATACAAGTGAAAAAGTGGTTTCCTGCACCAACACAAGTGCGAAAAGTGGTTTTTCAACACTAACACAAGTGCGAAAAGTGGTTTTTCAACACTATCACAAGTGCAAAAATTGTTTTTTCCACACTAACACAAGTGCAAAAGTGGTTTCCTGCACCAACACAAGTGCGAAAAGTGGATTTTCAACACTAACACAAGTGCGAAAAGTGGGTTTTCAACACTAACACAAGTGCAAAAAGTGGTTTCCTTCACTAACACAAGTGCGAAAAGTGGTTTTTCAACACTAACACAAGTGCAAAAAGTGGTTTTTCAACACTAACACAAGTGCGAAAAGTGGTTTTTCAACACTAACACAAGTGCGAAAAGTGGTTTTTCCACACTAATACAAGTCCAAAAGTGGTTTCCTGCACCAACACAAGTGCGAAAAGTGGATTTTCAACACTAACACAAGGGCGAAAAGTGGGTTTTCAACACTAACACAAGTGCGAAAAGTGGTTTCCTTCACTACACAAGTGCGAAAAGTGGTTTTTCAACACTAACACAAGTGCGAAAAGTAGTTTTTCAACACTAACACAAGTGCGAAAAGTGGTTTTTCCACACTAATACAAGTGCAAAAGTGGTTGCCTGCACCAACACAAGTGCGAAAAGTGGTTTTTCAACACGAACACAAGTGCAAAAAGTGGTTTTTCAACACTATCACAAGTGCAAAAAGTGTTTTTTCCACACTAATACAAGTGCAAAAGTGGTTTCCTGCACCAACACAAGTGCGAAAAGTGGTTTTTCAACACTAACACAAGTGCGAAAAGTGGTTTTTCAACACTATCACAAGTGCAAAAAGTGTTTTCTCCACACTAATACAAGTGAAAAAGTGGTTTCCTGCACCAACACAAGTGCGAAAAGTGGTTTTTCAACACTAACACAAGTGCGAAAAGTGGTTTTTCAACACTATCACAAGTGCAAAAATTGTTTTTTCCACACTAACACAAGTGCAAAAGTGGTTTCCTGCACCAACACAAGTGCGAAAAGTGGATTTTCAACACTAACACAAGTGCGAAAAGTGGGTTTTCAACACTAACACAAGTGCAAAAAGTGGTTTCCTTCACTAACACAAGTGCGAAAAGTGGTTTTTCAACACTAACACAAGTGCAAAAAGTGGTTTTTCAACACTAACACAAGTGCGAAAAGTGGTTTTTCAACACTAACACAAGTGCGAAAAGTGGTTTTTCCACACTAATACAAGTCCAAAAGTGGTTTCCTGCACCAACACAAGTGCGAAAAGTGGTTTTTCAACACTAACACAAGTGCGAAAAGTGGTTTTTCCACAGTAATACAAGTGCAAAAGTGGTTTCCTGCACCAACACAAGTGCGAAAAGTGGTTTTTCAACACTAACACAAGTGCGAAAAGTGGTTTTACCACACTAATACAAGTGCAAAAGTGGTTTCCTGCACCAACACAAGTGCGAAAAGTGGTTTTTCAACACTAACACAAGTGCAAAAAGTGGTTTTTCAACACTAACACAAGTGCGAAAATTGGTTTTTCAACACTATCACAAGTGCAAAAAGTGTTTTCTCCACACTAATACAAGTGCAAAAGTGGTTTCCTGCACCAACACAAGTGCGAAAAGTGCATTTTTCAACACTAACACAAGTGCGAAAAGTAGGTTTTCAACACTAACACAAGTGCGAAAAGTGGTTTCCTTCACTAACACAAGTGCGAAAAGTGGTTTTTCAACACTAACACAAGTGCGAAAAGTGGTTTTTCAACACTAACACAAGTGTGAAAAGTGGTTTTTCCACACTAATACAAGTGCAAAAGTGGTTTCCTGCACCAACACAAGTGCGAAAAGTGGTTTTTCAACACTAACACAAGTGCGAAAAGTGGTTTTTCAACACTAACACAAGTGCGAAAAGTGGTTTTTCCACACTAATACAAGTGCAAAAGTGGTTTCCTGCCCCAACACAAGTGCGAAAAGTGGTTTTTCAACACTAACACAAGTGCAAAAAGTGTTTTTTCAACACTATCACAAGTGCAAAAAGTGTTTTTTCCACACTAATACAAGTGCAAAAGTGGTTTCCTGCACCAACACAAGTGTGAAAAGTGGTTTTTCAACACTAACACAAGTGCGAAAAGTGGTTTTTCAACACTAACACAAATGCGAAAAGTGGTTTTTCAACACTATCACAAGTGCAAAAAGTGTTTTTTCCACACTAATACAAGTGCAAAAGTGGTTTCCTGCACCAACACAAGTGCGAAAAGTGGATTTTCAACACTAACACAAGGGCGAAAAGTGGGTTTTCAACACTAACACAAGTGCGAAAGGTGGTTTCCTTCACTACACAAGTGCGAAAAGTGGTTTTTCAACACTAACACAAGTGCGAAAAGTAGTTTTTCAACACTAACACAAGTGCGAAAAGTGGTTTTTCCACACTAATACAAGTGCAAAAGTGGTTTCCTGCACCAACACAAGTGCGAAAAGTGGTTTTTCAACACTAACACAAGTGCAAAAAGTGGTTTTTCAACACTATCACAAGTGCAAAAAGTGTTTTTTCCACACTAATACAAGTGCAAAAGTGGTTTCCTGCACCAACACAAGTGCGAAAAGTGGTTTTTCAACACTAACACAAGTGCGAAAAGTGGTTTTTCAACACTATCACAAGTGCAAAAAGTGTTTTCTCCACACTAATACAAGTGAAAAAGTGGTTTCCTGCACCAACACAAGTGCGAAAAGTGGTTTTTCAACACTAACACAAGTGCGAAAAGTGGTTTTTCAACACTATCACAAGTGCAAAAAGTGTTTTTTCCACACTAATACAAGTGCAAAAGTGGTTTCCTGCACCAACACAAGTGGGAAAAAGTGGATTTTCAACACTAACACAAGTGCGAAAAGTGGGTTTTCAACACTAACACAAGTGCGAAAAGTGGTTTTTCCACACTAATACAAGTGCAAAAGTGGTTGCCTGCACCAACACAAGTGCGAAAAGTGGTTTTTTCAACACTAACACAAGTGCAAAAAAGTGGTTTTTCAACACTATCACAAGTGCAAAAAGTGTTTTTTCCACACTAATACAAGTGCAAAAGTGGTTTCCTGCACCAAACACAAGTGCGAAAAGTGGTTTTTCAACACTAACACAAGTGCGAAAAAGTGGTTTTTCAACACTATCACAAGTGCAAAAAGTGTTTTCTCCACACTAATACAAGTGAAAAAGTGGTTTCCTGCACCAACACAAGTGCGAAAAGTGGTTTTTCAACACTAACACAAGTGCGAAAAGTGGTTTTTTCAACACTATCACAAGTGCAAAAATTGTTTTTTTCCACACTAACACAAGTGCAAAAGTGGTTTCCTGCACCAACACAAGTGCGAAAAGTGGATTTTCAACACTAACACAAGTGCGAAAAGTGGGTTTTCAACACTAACACAAGTGCAAAAAGTGGTTTCCTTCACTAACACAAGTGCGAAAAGTGGTTTTTCAACACTAACACAAGTGCAAAAAGTGGTTTTTCAACACTAACACAAGTGCGAAAAGTGGTTTTTCAACACTAACACAAGTGCGAAAAGTGGTTTTTCCACACTAATACAAGTGCAAAAGTGGTTTCCTGCACCAACACAAGTGCGAAAAGTGGTTTTTCAACACTAACACAAGTGCGAAAAGTGGTTTTTTTCAACACTATCACAAGTGCAAAAAGTGTTTTTTTCCACACTAATACAAGTGCAAAAGTGGTTTCCTGCACCAACACAAGTGCGAAAAAGTGGTTTTTCAACACTAACACAAGTGCGAAAAGTGGTTTTTTCAACACTATCACAAGTGCAAAAAGTGTTTTTCCACACTAATACAAGTGCAAAAGTGGTTTCCTGCACCAACACAAGTGGGAAAAGTGGATTTTCAACACTAACACAAGTGCGAAAAGTTGGTTTTCAACACTAACACAAGTGCGAAAAGTGGTTTCCTGCACCAACACAAGTGCGAAAAAGTAGTTTTTCAAACACTAACACAAGTGCGAAATGTGGTTTTTCAACACTAACACAAGTGCGAAAAGTGGTTTTTCCACAATAATACAAGTGCAAAAAGTGGTTTCCTGCACCAACACAAGTGCGAAAAAGTGGTTTTTCAACACTAACACAAGTGCAAAAAGTGTTTTTTCAACACTATCACAAGTGCAAAAAGTGTTTTTTCCACACTAATACAAGTGCAAAAGTGGTTTCCTGCACCAACACAAGAGCGAAAAGTGGTTTTTCAACACTAACACAAGTGCGAAAAGTGGTTTTTCAACACTAACAC